>NC_068987.1:53752829-53758059 GCF_001194135.2 Octopus bimaculoides | reverse complement strand
CACACACACACACAAACACACACACACACAAACACACACACACACACACACACACACATATATATATATATTGAGAGATATGAAGCATAGACAATTTCTGAGAGCATTCTCGGATGAGAACGTTTAACACACTAATTGCAACATGAATACGTTAGCTACTAGAAGGCATTTTCTTTTGTCAGTTTCAAGATTGTAATTCTAGTACGAAAACTCCTAGAGCAGCAACGAGTTTTTACAAAAAAAGCAAAATTAAAAAGAAAGAAAGAAAAAAACAAAATTTTATTCATCTGAGGGTATACATACTTACGTTATTTGTGAGTAATGTGTGTTGCGAAAGTTAAAAGCACTTGAGGGCGATTAATGTTAATGTAATTTGCCGAGATAACATGCGCTCTCACATACAAATAAGTCCATAATTATATATGCATATACATTCGTATATACATAAGATGCACATTGACAGAATAGTTGCACACCTGTATACGTATTTACATACTCTCTCTCTCACACACATAAGACACACAAAACACACACACATATGTTGCATTAACAATGCATTTATAAATGCATATATCGGTACATCTCTGTTCTTATCCATCTATCTACATACCTAATCAGACACACACACACACGCACACACACACACGCACACACACACACACACATATATATATATATATACATACACATATATATATGCATATGCATATACATATATATATGTATACACACACACACGTACACATATATATATATATATATATATACATACACATATATATATGCATATGCATATACATATATATATGTATACACACACACACACACACACACACATATATATATATATATATACATATATATATACATATATATACATACACACACACACACACTCACACACACACACACACACTTATATATATGCATATTACATACATTCTCAGATCAAAGAATACACGTGCAAAGCACACATAGGTACGCACAACAGACACTTGCATGCATTCATCGCTATGCATATTTCTAGTTTTACAACTGGTACTTATACACCCATACATGTATTCATGAACTCTGACATACATCCGCGTTTACATATGTATGTGTGCGTGTGTTAGATATGATATCCTTACGCTTATACATATATGTATATGCACATATCCATGTATACACGCACACTTACATACATGCATACATACATACATACATACATACATACATACATACACATACAGACTGGCAGAAACTGACAGATACATGCCAGTTTTAATATGTATGCGCAGACACGTATGTATGCATAGCTTTGTTTTAACGGTCATTTATTCTGCCTGTGCTCTGTAATTTCTTATCACAATCAGAAGTAGGTCTATATTCTGTACGGCAAAACGAAAATTACTTATCTTCGGGGTTTAATCAATTTATAAATATTAATACTTCACTTAACTAAACTCCAGACTATTGAGATATTGTTTGCTTTGTTAATATTCTTCCTGCATTCTTCACACATTTTATCGCTGAGTTGTCTTTGACGTACGTGGTAATAGTAACACGCCAGAAATGAGTCAACGAGAAAACGAATGCTAAGGACCAACAAGTGAAGTAAGGAGGAAAAATTCAATTTGTTGATGCCTATATTTCGGAAGATAGGGGACGATAAAAGCACAGGATATGTAAACAGAACAAAAACAATCAATCATTAGAAAGATGATTGAATAACACGAGTAAAAGGTCCACTCATTTATTTAATGCATTACGCATATACACACACACACACTCACTCACTCACACACAAATGCATATAAATGTATAATATGTATATATATATATATATATATACATACACACACACATATATATATATATATATAAATGTATGTATGTCTATATACATTATATATATATATATATATATAAATGTATGCATGTGTATATATTACATATATAATATATTTTTTCATTTATCTATTTATAGATACACAGAAAGCGAGAGAGAGAGAAATAGATAGAGGAAGTGTGACAAATAAAGAAAGCTAGGAAGAGATATATTTAACAAGTGAGCTGTCTTTATCTCTACAGAATCGACCTTTCAATGTCAATTGCTCCTGGATAATTGTTCGAACAAAAATCAACTTGAAGTAGAAAAATTTGTATCGAAGGGAGATAATTATTAGAATGCAGGAAGACCAAACTAAATTATTCACCTCATACAAAATATATGGAGAAAATAGAGATACGAACATGATAACAAGTTAATATTTCTAGTTACAAGTATCTTGGGGCATTTGCTACTTTTTCTGATTGAATGTCGGCAAGACAAAAAGTTAACACGTAGAATACAAAATGAAATGATTGTTATTATTAGTAATAGTAGCAGCAACATCAGTCGTAGCGGTAATAATTCTTTCTACTCTAAGCACATAGGCCTGAAATTTTAGGGTGGGGGTTAGTCGATTTCATCGACCCAGTACTTATCTGGTACTTATTTTCTCGACCTCGAAAGCATGACAGGCAAAGTCCAGCCAGGCGGAATTTGAACTCGGAACGAAAAGTCATAAGAAATGCCGCTAACCATTTCGCCCAGTGTGTTTACGATTCTGCTAGCTCACCGCCTTAGTCGTAGCTGTACTAATAACGAAGTGGAGGTGCAATGGCCCAGTGCTTAGGACAGCAGACTCGCGGTCATAGTATCGCGGTTTCGATTCCCAGACCGGGCGTCGTTAGTGTTTATTGAGCGAAAACACCTAAAGCTTCACGAGGCTCCGGCAGTTGATGGTGGCGAACCCTGCTGTACGCTTTCACTAAAATTTACTCTCACTCTTATTACCTGTTTATGTTGTGCCTGTAATTCAAAAGGGTCAGCCTTGTCACACTGTGTCACGCTGAATATCCCCGAGAACTACGTTGAGGGTACACATGTCTGTGGGGTGCTCAGCCACTTGCACGTTAATTTCACGAGCAGGCTGTTCCGTTGATCGGATCAACTGGAACCCTCGACGTCGTAAGCGACGGATTGCCAACAACAACTAATAACGATAAAAATGGTTTCAAATTTCGCCACAAGGACAGAAAGTCTGGGGAAAGTGATGAGTCGATTGCATCAATCTCAGTACTCAACTGGTACATAATTTATCGACCCCGAAAGGATGAACAGTAAAGTTGAATTCGGCGGTATTTGAACTCAGAATGTAGGGACGGCCGAAATACCGCTAAGCATTTTGCCTGGCGCACTAACGATTCTGCCAGCTCGCAGCCTTTGTCGCAGCATTAATAATAACAATAATAATGGTTTCAAATTTTGCCACAAGGGCATCTATTTGGGGTAGAGGAGGAGTCGATTACATCGACCTTAGTGTTCAACTGGTACTTAATCTATTGATCCCGAAAGAATGAAAGGCCAAGTCGACCTCAGTGGAATTTCGAATTCAGAACGTAGCGGCAGACTAAATGCTGCTAAGTATTTCGCCCGGTGTACTAACGATTCTGCCAGCTCACCATCTTAATAATAACAATAATAATGATAAAAAGAAGAAGCAGAACGCTGTGAGTTGACACACTAGTGTTTTTATCAATACACTTTCTCGAAAACATAGGTAGTCAGAGTGAAGAGCAGCTATCCATCAAAACCTCTGGGCCAAATCTTAAGATTGCAATTCTGATATCACTTGCATGCGTATGATACTCTGTCACAAAAACTATAAAATCAAGTGGAAATGAAATACAATGGGACCATGTCCTTACCAGTGCCCAGCTCATACCACGTCTCAATAAATTTACAGAGACGTTCAAGACGGCAGTCTTTACATCAGGCAATAGACCGAAAATTTGGTGTGAAAAATCATAAGTAATAAAGACATGAAGAAATTACAGTCCATCAGGGATACACTTATACGGCACGATCATGAAATTGTATGATATAGGATAAGATATGTAACAATAATACTTAGAGCTTTATGTATGATAAAAAATGTGATCAAAGAAAAAGAATCCATTCAAATGCCATTCGAGCCGATCGACACACAGCTAATCTCCTTAGACATACAGCTCATCTCCTAAGCAGGATATTTTTGCGTTTATAGAATAACCCAATGAGTACACTCGCTGAACTTGTTCTAGACCCTGCACAATAAATACTGAATAAAATAATAGTAATCACACATGGCATTCTCTATAGAAACGAGGTCCGACGTTATAATACAAGTACACACTTTACACAGCCAACACTGAATAATATAACACTGCCTATAACCATACGGAATTGATACCCGGCACTGTAAAGAAAAAAATAATTTAAAAACCAGCAACATGAAATAGAAGAAACGACAACATTATGAACGGTAGTAGCAGCGGTAGTGGCGGCAAGAGCAGCAGCAACAGCAGCGTCAGCAACAGCAGCGTCAGCAACAGCAGCGGTAGCAACAGCAACGATAACAATTGGCTTCAAATTTTGGTACAAGGCTATCAGTTTTAGGTGGAGGGGTTACTTGCTTACACGAATCCCGTTGCTCAACAGGTCTTTTATTTTCTTATCACCGAAAGGAAGAAAAATCAAAGTCCACTTCGGCGGAATTTGAAATCAGAGAGTAATAATTCAGACAATTCAAAGGATCATCGCTATGCCTTTTGTCCGAAATTCTAAAAATTCTGCCAGCTCATCAACTTACTACTACTACTACTACTACTACTACTACTACTACTACTACTACTACTACTGCAACTACTGCTGCTGCTGTTGCTGCTGCTACTACTATTACTCTAATAAAAATAATAATAGTAATAATGTTTTCTGCTAAAGGCATGAGGCTTGCTGTTTTGTGCGAGAGAACCAGTCGATTACATTGACTTATTACATTGAAACCGAAAGGATGAAAGGCTAAGTCGACCTCGACGGAATTTGAACTCAGAACGTAAAGACAGACGAAATGCCGCCAAGCATTTTGCCCGCTCACTGCTTTAGTAATCCTTTCTACAATAGGCACAAGGCCTGAAATTTGGGGGGAGGGGGTAAAACGATTACCTCGACCCAAATACTTGACTGGTACTTAATTTATCGACCCCGAAAGAATGAAAAGTAAAGTCGACTCCGAAAGGATGAAAGGCAAAGTCAACCCCGAAAGGATGATAGGCAAAGTCGACCTCGGTGGAATTTGACCCAGAAGGTAGTGATAGGCGAAATACCGACAAGCATTTTGTCTGGTGTGCTAGTGATTCTACCAGCTCGTCGCCTAAATAATAA
>NC_068987.1:53737794-53750305 GCF_001194135.2 Octopus bimaculoides | reverse complement strand
CAAGGCGACTACCGTACCAGTGATTGTAGGATCTCTAGGAATGATAAAATAAGGTACTGAAACCTATTTGAAAATGATACCAGGCTTACCATCCCAACAGGAAGTGCAAAAAATCGTGCTAACTGGAACGACTCATGTACTGAGAAGAGCATTATCGCTGTGAAAACAACATCCATTCATGAATTTTTTTTTGTTTTCTTAAATACATGTTTTACCTGTGAATTTGCGTGTGTAAACTGGGAATGCATACAACGAGTTTCTCTGCCCTAGGTGTACGGAAAACATTCGGCGAGAAATGGAAGAAAATTTGAAGAAAGAAAAAAAACAACAACATAATAATAATAATAATAATACAGTACTTAACTGGTACTTATTTCATCGACTCCGAAAGGATGAAAGCGAGGTCAACCTCGGCGGTATTCGAACTGTGAGCGTAAATGTTGGTAAGGCCTGTTCTATTATCTTTTCACGGCCTACAGGGGTTTTTGAGTACTACAGATGATTATTGTAGGCCAGCATCTCTCTCCTCACCTTCATCTTCTTAAAGGGTAATTTACTGAAAGTCACTATGGCTAGGCTGAAATGGAAAGTATCTAAACTCACTCATTTCTGTTGCATCCACCATACAACCATTTTCCCCATAACAAACTTTTAGTAGAAAGTTGTCTGTCTGCCACAGCTAAAGGAAAGTTGTTGAGAAATGTTCCTGATGGAATTTGCGACAACAGCTGTTTAGCAATATTTCAAAAATAATCAAGTCTTGGCTGATAGCATTTCCGTGCTTGTAGAGTTATTACAAATCAATAATATCTACAACTGCAAACGCTACCAAGTCAGAGATTACTGGATGTTATTTATAGTCAATGCGCCGAAGATCTTCCGAAAAAGACCAGCTATTTGGATGTCGTCCTCATTCGAATCTCTTCCTCATTCAAGAACGGTGTTGCTCCACTCCATAGCTAGCACACTAGAATGTTAATGTTGACGTTTCGCTAGCTTAACTCATAAAATCATGTAAGTGCATGACAAAGTTGCAGATGCCAAATGCCCAGGTGTGGTCTTCTCTTCGGCCAGGACTGGAGTTTTGCCAAAGAGAGGAGCTGAGGGAAACACTGTCTTAACAAATATTGAGCGCATCTGTTCAGCATCGTGGAATTTCTGCGAATGCGACAATCCCAGTTCAAGTCAACTACAGCATACCAAGTCCTGTACGAAAAAATGTTAATGGTGGATGGACTGATTAACTAATAAGATGCATTCCTTCAACAAGAATTGAAAGGGCGGTTACTCCAAATGCTTGTCAGAAAAATAAAATATGGTAAAACATGACATTTGTAACATATAACAGAGAATCAATGTATTTGTTTTCTTTTTCTGCCGAATCTTCCATAACTGCCATTTTATGTACTAAATTGACCAATCTGCTTATAAGTTCGTCCAAGTCCAAATCCAATTGGAGGTCCAAAAAAATAACCCAGCCCTATGCAGCTTTACCAATCGGTTGATATTGCGTCCGATAATGCCTGTCTGTGATCTAGCATCAAGCATAAATAGCATTAAACAATGTAAAAAATCCGTACCACTCGGTCATATCGAAGAATATAATGCATATTTTCAATTTGGCGTATAAAACATGAGAAATAAAGTGTGTACTATTACGGACCGCCAAAAGCAAGCTGAAACTCGCAGGCGATAATGATACTCCAATGCCTGAAAAAGTGAAAATGTATAAATGAAAAACATAAGGAATATGTTCCCAAAATGCATGCATATTTTACAACACTCTATCACCCAAAGGACATTTCCAGCAGTTACACATATAATATCTGATGAGGAAGTAAATCTGATCTACAAATAATATTTCCATGTTGATAAAATATTTAATTTTAAGCATTCACAATTATCGTATAGAGAAATAGAACAGTTTACTGAAAGGACACAACAGTTACCAGAAAGGACAGTAAGAATAGTGAAGAAAACTCAAACACAGCAACAATCATTATAATCATTAACATTCAGGATGCAGTTCGCGAACAAAATCAAAGCATATAATGCATAAAATTAGTAGGAACACATTGCATAAAATACTTACAAAAGTCGAACAAGAATATCACAAAAGAATGTTCTAAAGTTCTGGGCCGAAATCCACTCACAGTACCTTGAACAAATGTCTTCTCCTATGGCATCATGTAAATCAGATATTTCTGCGTGGACTTTGATGGACGAACTTTTGAATCAACCTAGCAAACACGCCACACACGCCCCCCCCCCCAGACATATTATATATGTGTGTGCGTGTGTGCATGTGTGAACGTATGTGTTTGCGTGTGCGCTTATATCTGTGTACGCACATTTTTATGTGTGTGCTTAAGTCTACATTGGCGTAGCTTATCATCTATAATTTTCCTTGGTACATTAGCAGGAGTTTGTAAAAATACAGGTGATAAAATAACTACATAAATATCATGCTGAAACAAGTGTTCGGGTCAATATGCTCGACTAAGTACCGAAGCTGGTCTCCTGTATTCCAATAACTGAAACCAGAAGCATAATACAAGAATGGTAATGTTTCAACACATCTAAAGATGGGCATTTGGAATAACAATAGGAAATAACATAAGGATGGAAATTATGAAAGAACTAAAATTGATAGAAATACCCTCCCCAAAATAATAGTCAATAACATAATAGAAAAATAAGCAAACTTGGTAAACTTCGAGTTAGTGTAAGCAAATATGAACTTCAACATTTCCATGAAAATTGTATTTGTGCTGGAGTCTCGATATAGTAAATCCGATTAGATATTTCTCTCTAGAATCTTCAGATAATACTATATGAAAACGAGAGGAGCAACCAGAAACAAGCATCTAGAGAGATACAGAAAACAAAAAGAAAGACCTTTCAAATAGTGATGGTATCATTATAAACGACACGATTTTGGAAAAACAGAGTTATTTTCTAAGGAAACAAAATAAAATATCTAAGAACGCCCAAAACGATAAAATTTCACAAAATCGCTAAATGTTTAACGTTTTGAAAACGACAGCGATTCATTGTAGAAAATACAAAAATAACTTTATGAAAAAAAAAAAAAATCTGAAAATTATAAAAGTCCACGTTGAGGAAAGAAGGAAAATTGAAGAAATTTGTGTAGGAATATGAACATAGAAAATTCGCCACAGGCGAGAATGCTTATATTAGCAAGTGCAGCATATGGCAAATTATCCCATAACATTACAAGATGAACCTCGCATACTAGAAAAGAACTGGACAACAGGATAAACAGATAAATTTCGAATCTTGTTCGAAATATTTAACAAGAACACAGAATCTGCAGGGAAAAGAATTGTGTGATTGACTGAAAATTGTAGAAAACATTGAGCATACGAAAACAAAAGAACCGAATGGCCTGACGGCAAGAAAACGATCTCACAGCTTTCCATAATAAACAAACAAAATGCCTTAAAAATTGCAACTGAATAATCTGGCAGCATAATAATAATAATAATAATAATGGCACAAGGCTTGAAATTTGGATTGAGGGATCTAGTCGATTACATCGACACCAGTGTTTTTTTAGTACGTATTACATCGACTGCGAAAACAAAAAAATATATAAAATAACCCATTCTAATATTGGTATAGGGACAGAAATTTTGGGGAAGGGGGATAGTCGATTACATCGAACCCAGTGCTTAACTGGTATTTGTTTCATCAACCCTAAAAGAATGAAGCGCGCGCGCGTGTTGTATATGTGAGTGAGTGAAACAAACACATGAACTTTTTTACAACTCAGAAATCATTCTGCAGTCCCAGCGGATGCTTTTTTTTTTTTACATATTGAGGCAACCACTTAGTTTGATCGTGTATCAAGGAGGTACACGTTAGTAACAAGAACAAATAATCATTTCCTCCATCATTACCAAAGGCACTGCAGCGACGATAGGTATTTGCTAAAAATGAACGCTCATCATCAATACAATATATTTATAAGCAAATTTTCTATCAGACAAATAGCACAGGAACATGGCTTTTATACAGTGTTTATATATATAATATTATACACAAAAGAGCTTTTTAATTTACAGATAAGTTGTGTTTGTCGAGTTATATCTATATATAATATATATATATATAATTATATGTTATATAAATAATAAATCTCAAATTGATAACATAGAATATATATTTGCTATACACAAGTCAGATATTTAACTATAACGGTAATGTATACTTATGTTAATTCAACAACACTAGCTGTATTTTATGGTGGTCTTGTTTGAAGTAAGGTAGTATCAATACGTAACGTAGAAATGTATGTCCAAGAGGAAAAGAAAATAATTTAGTGTTTAAACAGTACAGGAATGCTGTAGTAGTTTGTTTGTAATCTTAGGAAGAATATGTTTAACGGTTGATAATTTTATGCAGTTCAGATTTCTTTAAATCCTCATCGGACAAATGATGTTTGGTAAAGAGAATGGCTTCTTGTATATTTTTCTTCATTTGAAGATTAATTCAATATTCGTCTGCTAATGATATCTTTGAAGTGTTTTATTGTAATTAATATTAAATACTGCATATCGGTCTTTCTTTTGATTTACGTAGAAATTATTGGCTCACTGTGTTAGGTTAGGAAGTTTATTATATTTAGATTGGTGTTTAATGGATGTATTCAGTTGAATCTATTAAATATGCTCATTATGGTTTTTCTAAGCTTATAAATGTTATTCCCGTTTATGTTATAGTTCACTACTATTAAACCAGCAGTATAAAATCGCATTGAAGTTGAATGTGAGATGTGTTAAGTGTGTGCCGTGTGAACAATGTAGTTAATTCGTAAACTTCAGTGCCATAACAGAGACAAATTGATTAACCAAAGAGATAAATTCCATGTTTCTTGACTGTAGAGTAGTAATTATAAAATATCAGGCCATTTAGAATGAAATGTCCGATTTTGCACTGAAGGTTTAATTTTTCACTTTATCTCAACAAAATGCAATGCAGTTAGTCAAAGTATGCACCTAAATTATCCACACAATTTTGCTATTTTATCCGTAGCTTGTTTATGCCGGCAGCGAAGAATTCTGGAGAGCAAGAGGTGATGAAATCACGAAAAGTTGTTTTTCTATCATCCTCAGATTTGAAATTTTTTCTTGCAAAAATTTGTCTAATGCCTGGAAAGTGTGATAGTCAGTTGGTGCAAGGTCTGGTGAATATTGTGGATGACAGAATATTTCCAAGTTCAGTTCCTGTAACAGGAGTAGCCTTCTTGTGCAACGTGGTCGAGCATTGTCTTGGAAGATAATTGACCTGTCGCTATTGATCAATCTCTGTTGTTTAATTGCAAGTTCATTCATCAATTCATCCATTTGGTTGATGTATACATCCGCTTTAATTGACATGAAGTTGTACTAGATGACAACAGCGCTGGACCATCAAACAGACACCATTAGCCTCTTTTGGTGAATATTGTTTTTGGATTGTATTTTGGTACTCCGTCTCTATCCAACCGACGTACAGAACGCTTGCTATTGTTGAAAAGAAACCATTATTCATTACACATAACAGTACAATGCAAAAATAGTTCGTTTTTATGCCGTGACAACAAAAAACAGCAAATTTCAAGACGACGTGTCATTTCCTGTTGGTTCAGTTTGTGTGGTACCCACTTGTCCAGCTTCTTTACCTTGCCGATTTGTTGCAGATGGCCCAATACAGTTGGAATCGAAACATCAAACCTTGTTGCTAACTCACGTGTAGTTTGAGATGTATCCGCTTCCACTGCAGTTTCCAGCTCATCATCATCCACCTTCGTCTCAGGTCTACCGCAGGGCTGATTTTCAAGGGTAAAGTCACCAGAACAGAACATCTCAAACGATCGACGTACAGTGCACTCAGTCGCCATATCTTCACCATGCACATCATTGATGCTTCCATCTGTCTGGGATGCATTGGTTCCATGACGGAACTCATATTCATGAACAACACGAATTTTTTATCATCCATGGATTCACAAAAATTGATTTACAAGAGAAAACTCACAATATAATCAGACATCGTAAATTGCATTTCGAAAAGTGATGATGTAATTCTTCAATGTTGTAAAACAAAGAATTGCCAGTATAAAACATTAGAGTTAACAACTGCCATATTTGGTGCATAAAAATATCGTACATTTCATTCTTAATGACTTGATATGATTTGCAATCCTGAGTTTGTGATGATGCCTACGCCAGTATGGCTGATGGCAATGGGTACTGTTACAAATTCTAAAGCTTTCAGCTAATGGCATATAAGAATGGATGAATTTGTACCGCTATGTCGATCCAAGTGAATTCGAGGATAGACTTGCGATTAATCTCATTAAGCTAACTAATTATGTCATTGCTGCAGTTCAATGGAATTTTTAAAATCTGAAATTCATATAGTCTATTATGCATGTTAACTATGTCTTGTACATTTTTCGAAGGGAGTTTATTAGTTAGAAAATTGGGGCTGAATATGTTATATTCTTGATAGTTTAACGTAATATTAGATCTATATATTTGAGGGGCTCTGAACTGTCTTTCATATGGAGTTGATTTCGCAAAATTTGCGTCATTGTCTATTATATTACATATTTTGGCAAATGATTTTATGATTTTTGTCAATTGAACGTGATTCTATGTAATTGGTTTAAGATTTTAGTTTTGTCGACTTGTATATAAAAATTGCATGCAATTTTGATAGATGATATAGGCCATTTTAAGTTGTTGCAATTCTTTTAAAATTTTAATGATTTTTTTTTTGTTCAATTTTTATATTAGCACCATGTTATAATCTGTTGGTTTATGCGTAAATCAGCGACCTCTGATAAGAGGCAGGATCAAAAAATTATTGCGTATTAATAAACAATTATAATATTTGGCATACATCTGCAGGATTAGAAGTATTGTCAAGTACTCGGCAAATTATCCATAATGAATATGGTTGTTCCAGACCCTTTTTATATAGAAAAATCTTTTCGATTTTTGCTGGTCGAATGTAATACTGGCTTATGTTATCTAGAAATATTCGTTCTGCAATGGAGTCAGTTTTCCAGAAGAATTCTTCGAGAACATTTTCAGTAAAGGTGAAAAAAAAAATCCTCCTTTAGAAATTCCAGCGCTATATGATTTTTATTTCTATTAATGATAGAACATCGAAAATGAATTGGAATTTATCGTTGTGATTTAATTTAAGTTCTGCTGGAATTAGTCCGGGTATTACAGAATTGTTTTGCATTTTTAGACCGATATTTTAAATCCTTGCATTGAATGCGATGCAGCGATGTGTAGCGATGTAATATGCTATGGTGCATTGCTGTACGTTTAGGTACCATACCTATCGGTCGATTAAATATATTTCCCAAATGTTCGTGCTATCTCTCCAATATGTAACCTTCGATCAGATTGGGAATCCTCGTTTACATATTTAATTTTCACCGATCCATTCCTTATAGTCTAAAATACATTTGAAGAAGTAATTTCACTGGTTCCATTTTGAGTCATATATATATATATATTGCTTTGTTATTCTATCTTTGAATCTGCATATATTAAAGTAATTTTTGCGTTTCTGATTTGATTCTAGGATTAGCTCTTGTCTTTGACTCGGGAATCAATATTGTCTCCTTTCACAAGTTATGCTTTTAACTTGTCTGTAATTAGAACATTTAATGTTTAATCGATTATATAAGATCAGGCTCGTTGCTATGAAGTGAACTTAAATTTATTCTTGCAGCATTAAGTACAGTTGATGTAAGAACGCTATAATCTCCTTCAATCAAAATCCCACAAGTCGTTGATTCCAAACATTTTTGATCAACAATGTAAGCGAATCTTCACTAACATTGAGGGGTTGAAATGATTTAAAATATAATTACTTCCTGCTTTACGTTGAGGTTTCAGTTATCGTGTTATTTAATAATTAATTTCGATTTCGGTTAGTTCTATTCTATGATCAATCTATCAGTAATCTGCAGGCGATATGGTAAATATATGTATGTATGTATTATGTATGTATGTATGTATGTATGCATGAATATATGCATGTATGAATGTCATTATTCAGTTTCATTTCAAGATTTCTTTCCAATACAGAAGGAGTCAGTTTCTAACCTAGATCCAAAGTTCCTTCATTGGAATTTCAACATCAACATGGTATTTTTGTATGTATATATGTATGTATACGTGCAGATTTGTATGTGTTGTTTTATGCATGTTTTCTTATGCGTATACTTGCACATCTAGACATGCTCATATTTGCTTAAAAAATAAACTTCTGGAAAGTTTTACAGACTTATAGTTGCAGTGACGGCTTGGATCTGTAGTCTTCAAATCAAGTTTCTCTTTTCTGGTTTTGAGAAGCTTAAGTTCTTAAATTTGTTACTTTGGCAGTGTGTTAATATCCCAGTGCCCTGGTAATTACAGATATAAACCTGAATTTATAATCTAGATAGAGTAACTGCAGATTTTTCAGTAGTTCAGCATAGGTATTCTCTTTTTCACTGATCATTAGCTTTATGTTAACATACGTTGTGCAGCTGATTTCCACAACTGTACACAATTTCTCTTCTGTATCGCCAAATATTTATATCAGGTCTATTGTGTTTACATTTTATTCAGGTTTTCACCGGGACATTCCACCAGCGCTCTTTGTTTTATTATGAGTGCCTATGGCTTTTACTATACTGAAGGATCATATTTCTTTGTCCTCTGGGTTATCTTTCCGAAAGATGTCATTATATAGTGTCCAAGCTACAGCATCACGTCTCATCGGTAGATAATACAGTGATGACATTTTTGGAGAACTGCTTATGATGAGGGTGATATCTTCGGTGTTAACTCAATAAAGTCTGCATCTGTTATCACATTTTACTGTTTTCCCTGAATTTCTGTCCATTTCGTGCATCAGGTTTTTAGTCGATATTTCCTGTTCCTAAGGTTTCCAACGCATACCCTTCGAAGTGGGAGGTAGTACTCTCATTGTTGGTCCATGATTGACTGTTACTATCATCTCGGACCTTTCAACTAACACATCCATGCATGGTCTTCTGTTCTTATAGGCTCATCCTTTCACCTAATGATATGTTATGGTTGAGTTACGTGACTTATTTTGATATATATTTAAGGTTATCATGCAAGGCGTACTACTCAAGGAGCTGCCTTCCAAGTCTTATGATGTGATCAACGTCATGTATTCAAACTTAGTCAAAGGATGCACTTCGACGTTTGGTGGTTAAAAGATGTTGCCGAAGGAATATAATACGACATTCAAAAGCAGTTTGAATCGATATTAAGACTCTGCCACCTTGTTTTCGTTATAGGTAGAGGCGGTCTACGTCACTACTGATCTGGTAATTATGTGTACAGATTAGTATCTTCCAAGATTTCACATCAATGGCTCAGATCTCGTCAAGCGTCCAATCGAGCGGCCAAAACATCGCTATGAGTACTGGCACTACTGACACATAGTGGGCCAATGTTGTATTGAATGCAGAGAGATCTGAGGTTCAAATCTTCTTTAATCGGCTGTAATAGTCTTTAGTGATACGTGTTTTGTTACAGATGCCAGTGTAAGATGTGTTTTCATACATCCCCATATAGCTGTAACATTCCTCAGCACATATAAGTGAAACATTTTAGTCATTGATTGAGTCCAGCTCTATATCCTTTGGGAATGTTGTGACCAGGTCAAGGCTCTTTTTTAACACATGTATATTCTTTGCATATAGTTTCAAGTCATTCACAGTTTCCTAACATGAATGGCAACGGGTTTACAGAAAATATCAAAAACATCACAAAGAGGCTGGCCCCTTGGAATATGCATCTGCGATGCTGTATTCTGTCAGTAATAATACAATCACTCCTTGTGTTTAATTTCAATGTATGTAATTGTCTCTTAAATGTTTTAATTATTATAAATCTTCCACTGAGGAGGGAGCCGCTTTCCAGCAAAAGTACAAGGGATGTTGTTAACACAGACAAACTCACGTTTGGAACTTCTCCATTTCTCTGTCTGAAAATCCTAGTTTATCCAGATTCTTCTGTAAGCATTTACTAACATTTATTATTGGTATGAATTTGAATTCATAGTCTGGATATAGAAGCTGGATGTTTCGAAGCAGTTGTCCATAGATATCCTCTTTTTATTTGATTTTCAAAGCAAAATTTATATCTGCAGGACAGCTAACCTCTATGATGGTGCATACCATTGCCTCTCTGTCCTAAACATCAATATCCATTTGACAGAAGTTTTCATGGCAATATTCCATCAGTGTTCCTTGAGTTGGTGTTTATGTGTGTATTCCATAATAGAGGGATTTTCTAAGTTTTTTTTAGGACAGTCTTTCTTGCGGATTGCATTGTAAATTGTTTTAGCAACATCATGCTGTATAGGTAGGCAGTACCGTGACGACATTTTAGGATAGCCGCTAATCACATGCGTAATGTCTTCCACAGAAACATGACATAGCCTACACATGCGTTTGCACCTTGGGATTACAAGAGCGACATTGTCTCTCTTGTTCACCAGGTTCCTGGATTACAAACGCATACCCTTCAATGCGTGATGTCATATAGTGGTCTTGTGTCCAAGAGAGGCTGCGCTTTGTGTCAGTCATACTGTCTTCTTCAAGCTTCCGGGAAACATACCCATGCATGGTCGTATTTTTGTATGCTGAGTGCTTTCCATCCAGGTCTTCTCTGAGATAAGAGAGCCCAGCTATTTTGGGGTTTTATAGGAGATCATCAGGAAGATAATGTTTCTTGAGCAGTTCACTGCCAGCTCGTAGAATGTTACTCTCTTCACTTTTCAGGACTGCAGTAATATATTATTTTTGCTGCTGTTTGTTGTTCAGCAGAGGCTGCCTGTGTGATATCAGACGGCATTCGAAGGCCGTCTGCATTCACCTCAAGTCTCTACCACCTTCATTTCTCCTCAGGTAGAGCCTGTCAACATCATTGTTTCTGCAGAAGTTCCAAACTGCTGTCAGGATTTTGCTGGTTTTGATATCTATGGAGTGGATTTCCTCTACAGACCAATTAAATATCCCAAATGTTGGGATCAACACATGTATGTATGTATGTATGTATGTATGTATGCTTATGTATGTGTGCGCGCGCAAGTGTGTGTATGTTTGTCCATATGTACATATGCGTGTATATGTACGTCTGTATGTATGTATATGCATGTGCTTCTGTATGTATTTATGTGTGTATGAATAGAAGAACACTTAGTAAGATTAACATCGTCCTGCCCAATTCTTTTGCCCCCTCCTCTGAAAGAAAGGTCACTACTATAGATCCATAACTTCTTCCTCTTGTAAAAAACGTTATCTTTTCACGCATATTCACCACTAACATTTCCTCTATCTCATCCTGCGGGGCATGTTCTATTCTTTTATCATTCGAAAATGCTCTGAATATTACTGTCTTGCTTTCCATTTTTCTTTTTTCCTCCTCTGACAAGGTCATTTTTATGTTTGACACCTTCTCTTCATTCCACTCAATCTTCTCCGGCCTCAGCACCCCTGGGTCTATGGCATTTCGACCTCCAGCAGCTTCTGAGTAACTCTTCATTTTTCAATAATTCACTACCACTCAATGATGATGACTCACAAAAAAAAAAAAAAAAATCCCGCTTAGTCTTCTTCAACAAACAACAAAAACCGAGTCTGCAAGAGATTGCGGCAGCTCGCTTCTGCTCGCACTATATGTAAATTCAAGCGACAGAGAGTCGCTGGTCTTGCAACAAGTAAAAAAGCTAGTTCTAAAATATCTCTAAGAGATGAACGCAGTAGTTGTACTAGCAAGTAAGGTTTGTAGCCACTTCAACATTGCTGTTCCGTTCGAACGGGCTTTCCTTTGATTTTTTAACCCCAAAAGGTTATATCCCGAAGCTGGTTAACGATGCACACCTGAATCTGATATATGTATGTATGCGCTCCTACAGAAGAACTCAATAATAATTTATCATCATTTACAGTAAAAACGTACATTGCAGAACAATATACCATATAAGGATTGAAACGACAATAACAATAATAACACTATCGACAACAATAACTACAACTATGTATAATTATATATGGCAGAAACATGGTATTTTCTATTCTTTATTTTTCTTTTGACAAAGTTATGTTGAAGAATTATCGCAATACATTAGTTAAGAAAATGAGTGGTTGCAAATCTCAGTCAGTAACTAAGAACTATTTATATAAATCTTTTAACGAATAAATCGGATTTGGAGGGAAGAGCGTACTCTAAAAGTTGGATGCATATATAATACATACAACGATAAGTATATAGATTAACAGTCAGACACGTAGATAGGAAGTAGGACAACAGACGGTGAACATATACACATAAAATAAGGGCCTGACACAGACATAGATACATATCTACCTGCCTATCTATCTATCTATCTATCTATCTATCTATCTATCTATCTATCTATCTATCCCCCTGTTTGTCTAACCGTATAATATATA
>NC_068987.1:53729000-53736979 GCF_001194135.2 Octopus bimaculoides | reverse complement strand
ATATATATATATATATATATATATACATACATACATACATAAGTGTGCGTGTGTGAGTGTGTATGTGAGGCTGTATAAATTACAAAACGGGTATATAGATAGATAAAAGGTGAATGTGTAAAACAGTAACGGGTGGAAAATGTATATTGAGAACGGAAAAAGTTCTAGATCAGTTTATGGCTTGTTTGATGTGTGGCACTGAAGCTTTTTCAATCAGAAATACAACCATTAAGACGCTATTTCATGTAAAGGATCAAATAGAACGGACATTAGTAACTGCGTTTTCGCCTTCAACTCCACATTTCTATGTTATTATATATATCCACATACATTATATATATATATACACGACCATACATATACATGTACATACACACACACACATATATATATATACATATTTATATATATATGTATATATATTTATACATATTTATGTATATATATATATTTACATATGTACATATATATATATATATATATATATATATCTACAAATACATATATAGACACTTATATAACTGTATGCGTATGTATATATATGTATGTGTGTGTGTTTGTAGATGCAACTTTGCCCAATTCTCCTTTGTCTGAAGTGTAATATAACTTGCTTTACACTCGTGTATGCACACATGCGTATATGCATAAAATGTATATAAAATTTACACACAAGATGCTTTGTGTCTGCGTGTGTGTGTGTGTGTGTGTGTGTGTGTGTGTGTGTGTGTGTGTGTGAGAGTGAGTGTGTGTGTGTGTGTGTGTCTGTGAGTGTGTGAGTGAGTGTGTGTGTGTGTGTGTGTGTGTGAGTGTGTGTGTGTGTGTGTGTGTCAGTGCTCTCAAATAAAGACTACGAGGGGGTCCTGAAATGTTCTTGATTTTGAATATTTTTGCGAAAAGTCTGGTTGGAGGATAAACATTCCGAGTTCTTTTACATCACCTAGAAAAACTGAACGCATGTGAATGTGAGGGTGGAATATGTTGAATGTAGTCATAATTAAGTGATCCTCCTGTATGTTCTTTCGACCAAAGCCTTGAACTCCTTAGTATCTCCTCGTATAAAATTGTTAGCAGACACACACACACACACACACACACACACACGTTCGCACACACACACAGACCTCCCCATACGCACACAATACATATATATGTATATTTATATACATACGTTCATATATATATACATATATATATATGCTTATATCCATACATATATACATATATACATGCATACGCACACATATATATATACATATATATTATCAATTAACGGGAGATAGATTTGCGATTAAATCTTTAAACACACTAATCGACTGATACATATTTGTACAAATTATTTATCCTTATTATTATCATTATAATATATATATATATATATATATATATATATATATATACACATATACACACATACATTTATATGTATAAAATCGCAGAGTCATGAACATGGAAATAGAGATAAAAGGAGATATAGATACATTGAACTGTAGCGATATAGCTCAGCGGAGATATTATATCAAGGAGAAAGAAAAATCAGAAAATGAGGAGATGTTTGCTTAATGTGTTGAGATTATATGTTTTTTTTTGTACAAAGGATACTTCGAGAAATAATTGTCTTGCAAAATTGATTGAGCTGTAAAATAAATAGGATGTATAGATTGACCGAAAATTCTTAGAAGTAGTTATACTGTTTAATAATGATTGAGAATCCATAAGTTGTATTGCGCCATTTGGTCTTCTAATATATTGAGACTGTTAATTTCAGAGACACACAGAAAGACACACGCACGTATGCGCACACACAGAGAATACAATACATATATTCATTAATATGATTTGTTTGATGTGAGGCAGGGTTGTTTTTTTCAATTCATAATAGAGATAGCAAATGGTTCTTCAGGAAAGGATGGAATATAAAAGGAACCTGTTCACCCAGTACCGTAGTTTGCATGTATATATATATATATATATATATATATATAGATACATATATAAATATATATATATTTATATATATACATATATATATATATATACTTACACACACACACACACACACACATATATATATATGCGCATACATATACGCAAGCAGATACGCAGACACACAGACGCGCACGCACACACACACACACACACAAACACACACACATAAACAATTACATGGATAAAACGTGTAGAATTATAAGGAAAGAGAAACAAAACAAATATATAATGGTAAGCAAACAAACTATATGTCTGAAACGCGTAAACGAAATGCTGTAATGACAATTAAATACTGTGTAAGATACAAAAAAACTCCAGTGAAATGAAAGAAACTAAATGAAGTGAATCTAACACTTCAACTTATATCTGCTGTCAAAGAGAATGGAATGTAATAAGAGAAGCAAGAGAAAAAGAAAAGAAAATAGCGCTAAAATTTAGAAAATCGCCATACATAGCAGGCCACTTCTATTTGTGTGTGTCTGCCTGTCTGATTGCCTCCCTGTCGCTGTTTCTCTGTATGTCTGTCAATCATGTACGTATATATATATATATATATATATATATATACTCACTATGTATAAGCGTGTATATATTTTTATATGTACTTCTGTATATATATATATGTACTCACTATGTGTAAGCGTGTATATATTTTTATATGTACTTCTGTATATATAAAAATATATCCACGTGTGTCGACTACTGCACTCCATTCAAGATTGCATGGACCTAAAGCAGAAATTAATATTTATCCTTGCTTTTTTGGCTATTAGAAACAATCTATGGCATACATTACTTGTATGGAGGATAACAGTTAGGAACCATCCAAAACAAGCATTTAACCTTAATGTCAGGCATCAATCCAAATGGTGGCGGTGATAAAAATAAAAAAAAAGCCTGCAAACAAGGTCTAAGATAGTTGTTAGAAAATGAATCAATGAGTGATTGTCAGCAGTTAATAGTTAAAGGCACACCACCAAATTAAAGTACTGAAATCAGAGGCGTAGAGACTGGCGGTGGTCTGAACTCACCATAGCAAGTAGTAGTGTTCTTTCTTTTCAGTGTGCGGTTCTTCAAGTACTGTGCTGACTCAGGTGTTTTATATAATCTTTCCTAGAATACAGACCTTACAAGCGCGTTCTGTGTGGTTCTACATGATACATAGTCGTGCATAATGTCTGCTTTTATTCTTGCTAATGTTTTATTATGTTCACGCAAATTTTGCAGTGAGGTTATGTAGCTTATATGGAGTCATCTAAATAGCGACTCCGCTTTATGTGTGAGTTTTTATCTGGCATGCAAGCATTCATTTTGTATTACGCAGAAGGAGAAAAGATGAAGTCCAATGACACCAGTTATTGAGTATCAAATATAGGAAAATACTCGCCACAAATTGTTTTCAAAGACCATCTTGAAATGGATGAGAGCAAGTGTGTCAAAGAATGCATTGGAAACAAGAACCTGGATGACTGTATACATGAAGAATAACACAGAAGAAAATGGAAAGGTTTTAATTGCCTCACAGACACATGAAGGCATTTCATTGGTTGACAATATTCATGCATACATACATACCTACATACATACATACATATATACATACATATATACATACATACATATATACATACATACATATATACATACATAATTCTTTAAATCATTTAAGTGTTTTAGCCCCATAGCTGTGGTCATGAAACCTGTGTGCAACCAGGTACAAGTAAAATAAGGACATGCATTATAATCGAACCAAGCGAAACCATATATATTGAGTGAGGTACCTTTTGAGACGTCAATTGGCGAGACATATATTTACCGAAGGATGTCCCACAGCTAGGTATATAAAGCGTGTAGTGCGTCTACTACTATGTGTACTTGTACAAAATCAAATCGTTTACTTCACTTTGTTTCCAGTAATTTCTGTAAGGTGGTAAAATGATCCAATAAAATATGAAGAAAGTCGTTAATATCTCTTGTCATCATTGAATTTAGCTGATATTAATATTATTCAAACTCTGTTGATATTTTCCCTTTAGGTATAAGTCCGTATGACTATCAATTACAGCAGGAACCCTGCATATGTCTCGTTCCTTGGCAAAATTGACATCATATCATTCCAAGCTCTTGCTAGGAATAAATTGGCATTTATCAAGTTGTGTTATTTTACAGATTCTTCAAAATATTCAAGTCGTTATGTCTCCACTAATCACCTCACAGATTATGGCAATAATATAAACATGTCTGAAGGCGGTGAGCTGTCAGAATCTTTACCGTGCCGGGCAAAATGCTTAGCTGCATTTCGTCCGGCGTTACGTTCTGAGTCCAAGTGCTGCCGAGGTCAACTTTGCCTTTCATCATTGAGGGGTCGATAAAATACCTACCAGTTGAGCACTGGGTTCGATGTAATCGTCTCACCCCCACCTTCGAAATCACTGGCGTTGTGCCAAAATTTGAAACCAATAATATAAATATGTCTAATCTTAAGCGATGGAGTCGAAATTGGTGTAAAGCAACGTAACTCAAGTGGAATTAAATATTACAGTATGCTTTTCTTTGACGCACCGATTTTTTTCGGCACTCTGAAATCTATTCACAATTAACCACACATGAACACTCACTGTCACACCTATCTATCTATCTATCTATCTATCTATCTATCTATCTATCTATCTATCTATCTATCTATCTATCTATCTATCTGTCTTTCTGTCTGTCTCTCTGTCTGTCTTTTTGTCTGTCTGTCTGTCTGTCTATCTGCCTGTCTGCCTTTCTATCTATCTATCTATCTATCTATCTATCTATCTATCTATCTATCTATCTACCCGTCTATCTGCTGTCGTATGTCACGCTATTTGTCTTTCTATCTGTCCGTCTGTCTCTCAGTCTATGTAAATGATGAAACATTTACTTGGTCTTAGTAAAATAAAGGAGACATTGACTTCATTTTAGTAAATGATGAGATATGGCTCATGATCTGATGAAGAGCCACGTCTCATTCAGCCAACTTCTTAAGGCAAGTTCCCAATGTTTGATTTATTGACACTCAGTTTGTACACCTCGTGCTGAATTTCAATAAACGATACAACCATATATGCATTCGTACAAATAGTCTGCATCGGTACTCCGTGTGTCAAACAAATTTCATTCACAAGGCATTAACTGCCGCGAAACTAAGGGAGAAGACAGTTGCCGAAAGTATCGTGTAATGACACATAGCAGAACCATGCATCAGTGAAGCAACTTTCTTAAACCCAAAGGTATGCTTGAGCTCGTATATCCTATATCTAATACAGAATATGATATGATTTTTAAAACTGAAGTCTTAGACGTATGAGGATAGATTTGAAATATAAATGTTTTTGTTGAGACAAACCTAATAATGTTATAATTGAAAGCGCATGAAATATCAATAACAAACTAACACTAAAGACCAGAGTGCTAAAAAGAGTAGGATAAAGTTAATGAAAAGTTCAATGTAAGCAAATATATAAGAAAAAACAAATATAGAAATACATATAGTCTGTACATTCTCTATGTTTAAAACTTCCATAAACGCACTCATGCACCACCTAGAATCACATCTATCTTCATGCACATATACATGAAACAAGTCATTTTTATTTTTCCATATATAATGATTTCTGTTTTTAGAACAAGACCAAACATTATCTGCAAGAGATTTTAAGTGCATTCGCGGGCCTCAGTACATGACTGTTACTTGCTTCTACGGATTTGGTGAGAAGAATTAAGGAATTCGATGCCCACAGAATTTGATCTGAAGACGTAAATGGATGTAAATATTTATATCAAGAGACTCTAATAATTTTGCCATTGACAATATGGTTGGGTAGCAACAGTGAGGTGGGCACAGCAACAGAAATGTTCTTCCGAGCCAGGTATAAAATATTGTTTCGGTTTGTTGCAAATGCTTGAATGCCAATACGTAATTCAATTCCCTTATAAAATTGAAGCACTTTGCAATTAGTCTATCAGATTTTCTATATCGCACTCATCAAATGCCAGACAAAAGTGCCTCTGAAATTCTAATCTTTTGTTGAAGAAAAAAGAAAACAAACAAACAAACAAAAGAACATGAATAATGAAAAGAAAGGAATTCAATTTAGATTCTATTGTATTGACTGACCTATCGGTTTGTATTCATACTCGTAAATATAAAAATGATTAGAAATACGCATTTCTTAGCTTCTTCAATTTGATTATTTTTGCAACTAATAACAGTAAATAGCAAGTGAAAAGGTCTCATTGAAGTGATGGTCTATATATTGCCCAGCCCGCTCATTTAATCTAGAAGAAGAATTGCTGCCACATATGGTGACTTTGCAAAGTTCACAAAGAAACACGTGTATGTCTGCGCTGGGGTGTGCATATGTGTTTCGATTACTATCAATGTGAACGATATGATAATAGAATTACTTTTGTAGTTAAACTAGTGAAATTGCTTTACTCCACAATGTTGTTGCAGTTTTGACATTATGCTGACATTCAACTGCAAAAGCGAAGAGAAGTGGCAAAACGAAATTAAGTAGAGACGTAATAAAGTATGTGAGATTTATTATCTTACCCTCACGGATGTTATCTTTTCCTTAAATTGGCAAACTCTCAAAAACCAGAGGCCATATTTAGCAGAAAATAATAGCGAAAGGAAATGAACTGTGTTGAAATCTATTAGAATTACATTTCTCTGAAATGTGTAGACCCTACTTGAAATGATCTCTCCTTTTACAAGAAGTATCTTGACATTTGAAACGCCTGATAGGTCTCGGTGGTTTCTGAAACTTTTCAGCAGTTATTCTGTCACCTTACTTAAATGTAGTTTATGCAATGATATTTCAATTTTTAAGTTCAAGATTTCTTCAAGTAAATTATTTTTAGTTGCCATTTATCGAAAGCAAAGCATATTTTCAACATTATATCTAGAAATGCCACGTCTAAAATGAAAGTGAAGGAAATAGAAGCAGTCCATTGTGATAAAAGCCAGTAATTTATGAACGAATTCACTTCAAAATTTCTCTAACTAATTAGTTTTACCTGTCGTTCATCCATATTTTTATAGAATAAGGACGGAATCTAAAACAAAAAAAAGAAAACAAAACCAATTTAGCACAATAGAAGTGATACATCGGAATAAAACCAAAACTTTACGACTAAAAGTATTTTCTTATCTGTCTTTCTGTCTATGAGACTCTTTATCTCTTCACACACACACACACACACACACACACACACACACACACACACGCACGCACAAGCACGCAAACATGCACACACACACATTAACGCATGAACACACATACAAACGCACATACACATATACTATCATTATACATTAGGTATTTTCATACCCAAGATATAAGTATATATCATAATATTGAATAGCCGAAAATGAGACTGTACAAAAACATACACCCACAAAAAGATCTCAAAACGTTGCAAATTCACCATACATTTGGGTATTTTAATACAGGTTGACCACTTTTTAATGCGGTCCTTTGTATGTTAACTGCATGTGAACTCGTATCCAACTTGAAGACAATTAAATACAATCTTAGGACAATTAAATACTGTCATTACTCACGAATGAAACATTCTTAAGCTATTAAAACAGTAAGTTGTGCATTTATGCAATATCTTTTTAACGGTAATATAATTTTATCTTTGACTGTATTATCTTTAAATCGGATTTCAATCTCTTACTACGAGCAGAGATCGTTTACCAAAGCTTATTTTATAAATACTATCAGATAACTTTGTCTGCAATGTATCTTCGACTTCATAAATAACCTTATAATATAATGGTTTCAATTTTAACCGGTATTCATTTTGTCGTCTCTGTAAGGATGAAAGTCAAAGTTAACATTGGCGGAATTTGAACTCAGAACGTAAAGTTGAACGAAATATCTCTATTTGCCCGGCGTGCTAATGATTCTGTAAGTTTGCTGCCTTAAATAACGATATATATATATATATATATA
>NC_068987.1:53726040-53728596 GCF_001194135.2 Octopus bimaculoides | reverse complement strand
ATAAAACAAAGGATGTCTGTGGGTGTATATGTATGCATTTCTACAGCACTTAACCGATTTTCACCAAACTTTACAAACACATTCCTTATGTGCCAAGGATGGTCATGCACTATAATTTTTTGCCCAGAGCTCCCGCGTAAAGCGAGGAATCGAGGAAAAGTTGTTTTGCACGGGTTTTTACTAAAAAAAACTGCAGTTTTCAATCAATTCGCTCCTTTTTCTCATTCTCTGTTTTTCTTGCTTACATATATTCTGTCTCACCCTGTGTAATAGTTAACCTCTTTTAGTCTATGTCTTCATTCCTTCCTTCTTTCTTTCCTTTTTCTTACTTTCTCCCTCTTTCTTTCCTTGCTTCTTTCTTTCCTTGCTTCTTTCTTTCCTTGCTTCTTTCCTTCCTTCCTTCCTTCCTACATTCTTTCCCTCTTTCCTCCCTTCCTTCCTTCCATCCTTCTTTCTTTCATTCTTTCTCCTCCCTCCCTCTTTCTTTCTTTCTTTCTTTCTTTCTTTCTTTCTTCCTTTATTTCTCCCCTCCTTCTTTCCCCTCCTACCGCTTTCTTTCTCCCTATTTTTTCTTACTTTTTTCTTCCCTCTTTCTTTCTTTTCCCGCTTTCTTTCTTTTTCTTTCTTTCTTTCTTTCTTTCTTTCTTTCATTCCTTTCTTCTCTGTCTTTCTCACTCTTTCACCCTTTCTTTCTTTCTTTCTTTCCTTCTTTCTTTCTTTCTTTCTTTTTTTTCTTTCTTTCTTTCTTTCTTTCTTACGTTCCTTCTTCCTCTTTTTCTTTCTGTTCAACTAAAGGCGGTGTTCCAACATGGCCACAGCTAAATAACTGTAACAAATAAAGGAATAAAATAACTATGCCATTTAATCCCGAGCAACGCCGGGTATCCCTGCTAGTGTTATAATAATATAGCAAATATGTACTGCCGAGTAACATAACATATGCAATGATTGTGAGAGAAACGCCACTATTTACTTAATTATTGACAGCAGTTGATTAGGCGAACGCTGTCTAATTCATTACAATATAGCATCGTATCACTTCCAAATGCATCAATGATAAATATTTATTTTTCTCTCAAACAAATCTCTAAATTAATGCCAAGGATTTTAATACTGTTTCTGATTAGCTAACCTTAACAGCTTCATATTAATAACATTCCTCAAAGAAAGCAAACATGATTAAATGTTACTGAAGGACAAATACTGGTGTATACTGACGTGGGATCCTACAAGCTGTAACAATTTGTCACAAATCTCTTATGGAGAATTGTGTGCTAAAAGCACAGGGGTTTATTCATAACGCCGGTGGATTATAAGACACGTTCTCTTAACTGATTTGGTCTCCTCAGTAGCGAATACACCAGACGCTCGGTCCTAGTACGAAAGATGGTGGTTCCAATATAGAAATCAGTAAAAATTGGTAAACGTCAACTGTAGTCAGTCTGGAATTAAATGAATATATGCACTTGAAACAGCACACACACACACACACACACACACACACACGCACACACACACGCACAGACACTCACACACTCACGCACACACGCATACACATACGCACACAAACTTAGATAAACTTAGATATGTTTCGATCAAAGACTGGTGCAGGCCATGACTAACTTAATAGCACCACCTGATAGGATTATATATATATATATATATATATATATATATATATATATATGCCTCTCCCTGTCACTACTATCTCTCTCTCTATCTCTCTGTGCTTGTCCTTCGCCCCTTCCCGTCACTACTAATATTTCTCTCCCTCTCTACCTCTCGTTGCTCACTTATATTCTACTTCCTCCCCTTCTTCTCCCTCTGCCACTCTTTCTCCTTAACCCTCGCTGGTTACATGTGTCCAGTTGTCATTTCTTTTCGGTCTTGGACTCCATAAACTTCGCACGCACTTCTTCGCCTCTCCAGTTCGTGCATCACAGGGTTCAATATACACACACTTCTCCACGGCTGGCTGTACAGCCGTTTTGTTTGTTTATTTCACCGTTTAATTTTCCTGTCTTGTTTTCCGTCCGCCAATATCTTCCACGAAAAAATTAAATTTGTGTTCGTGAGGAGAGCCATTTTAACGATGCGTCCTGCCCTAACTCTTCGAAACGCCAGTGTTTTAATGGTGGCAGCTGATGAAGGATATGTTCTCTATGCGACCTGCATGTATTTTGTACCTTGTTTATCATTTTGTCCATGTTTTTTTGTGCAACGTCATGTACCCAGATATGTATCTATATGTACATGTAGATGAAGGTATGTACATACATGTACATATATATGCATATACTCATATATTGTTTGTATATATATATATATATAAGCATAATTATATAATATAATAAGAGCGCTCCATTAACACAATGTTGTATGTGAGGAAGATGCACAGAAAAGATTTATAAAATATTGTGGACAACACTATAACTCAAGATTTCGCGATTTATGATATTAAAATCGTTTTCCACTCTTGTGGTAAAGGATTAATAACTTCAGTGGTTTGTAGACCGTTCGGGGTCTACTTCTATCGTATAGGCCTTGTCGTCTCAG
>NC_068987.1:53722791-53725834 GCF_001194135.2 Octopus bimaculoides | reverse complement strand
TATATATATATATATATATATATATATATATATATATATATCATACAAAATGGGACAAGAGCGCAAAACAGTATTTCAACTACTGTGTACTAATAACTATGAACTGCTATTAATTATCTTACTTGTGTTTATGAACATTCTTCTCACTTTTCTTTAGAAACTCTGTCACTCTCTTCTGCATTGCTATTCTTATATGTTCTTAACACGCGCTTATATCTATGCTTACACACACGGAATCTGTTCTTATGACAGCCTGACTATTATCTTGTATTCATGACGCGCATACCGACACACATGTTAACATATCAATAAATCTTCTCTTAACCATTTTACTCGGTTGTGTCCGTTTTCTTTCTAGTACTTATATGTATTATTCAATTAATATTTCCTGTAAAGTCTGTGTGATGTACTAAGGAGCCATTCCCTTCACCTTGCATCGCACGGTCCTCACACTGAGCACTTGTACGGGGAAATATTTTGAAATGTGGTAAGTCTGTACCATAACAGGCTGGAATGTGACTGCTTAAAGGAATTTCGTTGTGATTTTGTTTTGGATCTGTTGGCGATGGATCGTAATTCTGTGGCGTAAAAATCCTCCCGTCTGAACTATGCAATTATGTTGGCAACCATTGCATGTGATCGCGTGGATTAGGTTTTCTATGTTGGAGTTGAGATTGGATTTAACTTTGAAGGTTTGACAATCTTTGAATCTAAATTCTGCTCCCTCAATTAGGTAATGGTAAGTGCCGCAGTTTGTTCTTCCGCATTTTGCGTCAGTCGGGCTGCGGGTTTCTTTGTGCAGTTTTGCACCAGTGAGAACGAGTTTTAGTGTTTTGGACTGCCTTATGCTTTTGATGATTTGTTGTTTTTTCAAAATTTGTCTCACTTTTCATCTGCAAATAAGATGGGAAGGTTTTTGTGTGTGTGATCAAATATTTTCGTGTTTCTGGGATTGAAGAGTGGCACGAGTGGTAAGATATTTTTCCTTCGTTTGTTTTTTGTTTTACATTGATATCAATTTGTTTTGCTTTGTCTATTCCGTTGGTGATTAAGCCAGGAGGGAAGCCTCTTTGGATAAGCGTTTCCTTCAGTTCCTCTAGCCTTTGTTCACGTTTGGATGGTTCTGATACTATGGTACAAATTCGTTTTCCAGGTTGAAGGGAATGTTAAGTTTGGTGCGTTTCGGGTGACATGATGTGAAAAGAAGGTACTGTTTAGAGTCAGTGGGTTTGTAGAACATGTCTGTTTCTATTTATCCATCTAGGTTTCTGATTAGTATATCCAGAAAGACATGTTCTTTGGGGTTAAACTTCATTGTGATTTGAATTTTATTGCTGAAGTTGTGTAACATGTTCTTAAATTCAGTTAGCTTGTCAATGTTTACCTGCCATAAGATAAAACAGTCATCCAAGTATCTTTTCCAGCTGTTTCTGAGTTGTGTATGGAACGTGTCACTGAATATTAGAAAAGGTTGGAATATTAGAAGAGGTTTGTTCGTGGAATCACTTGACTAATTTGGCGTATGTCGGGGCTACTTTCGTACCTATCGCGTGGGGGTCTACTTTCATACCCATGCGTGTTGTAAGTTCAGATTGGTGAGTGTCTGACCAGTATTGGCTTGCAGTTATTCCATAATCATGGGGAATGTTGGTGTATAGTTTGACCATATCAAATGAATTAAAAATTGTATGTCTATTTACCGTTTGTATTTTTGTTTCCAGATGATTTAGCATGTCTTGGTCATCCATTATGTAGCTCTGTATATGTTTCAGGAAGGATTTTAGGAGGATGTCCAAGAAGTTGCAGAGTCTGTCTGTTTCACATGCTGGGCCTGCTGTGATTGGTCTTCGGTTTAAGATCATTTGGAGGTGTTAACTGTATGTATTTGTTTGATGAGGAATTTTAGACACCATTTATCCTTTTGGATTTACGGATTTTTGGTAAACTATAGAAGTTGCTCGTTTTTCATTTGAAGTGGCATGTATAGTCAATTTTTTAGCTGGTTAAGCTTTTGTTATACTTCTTTAAAAGAGTTGTGAGTTTTTGTGTCTTATTTTTGATTTTTTGTAATGGGTTGCTTTTCCATAATACTTGCTGTTCTCTAGCATTGTAAGTGCTAGATCTTTCTAATAGTTAGTGTCCATAATGATGACAGTGCTCCCTTTATCGGATTCTTAGATAGTAATATCCGTAATTTCTTGTAAATCCTGTAGGTTCATCCGTTCATGCTTTGTAATGTTTGATTTAATGTTTCTATGTTCAATTTTTTCAAAGGGTAGAGTCATAATGCACTCATAGTAGGAGGCCAGTGCTTTATTTAACCATTTATTTGGGCAATGATGATTGCTTTTGCATCTGGCCAGTGATTCGTCCTTATCATTAGAGTTGTTGGTAGAGTATTTGGTCAGCCTGCGTTTTCGGCAGAATTCTGCAATGTCATTTTTCATTTCGGGGGAAATTTGGTCTTTGTGGTGTGGGTCTAAACTTCAGTCCCATACTTAGAATTTTTATTTGGGTGTCAGTTAATGGTTTTTTTTTTTTAAAAGTTAATTACCATTTGTTTCTTGTGTGCGTTGGGGTATTTCTGTGACCTGGTATTTCTGTCCTTGCGCTAAAAAAGGACTCTAACTTTGAGTTGATATTTGATGTCGGTCTGTTTTGAGTGAGTCTGTAGGGTCGTTTTTGATGGTGTGTGTGTTGAGAAGGGGGTCTGTTGTAGTTGCTATTATGTTGCAGTCCTGTTGGAGTTCAGAGAGGTCGAGATAATTTGGGTGGGTCTCTGCCAAAGGCCATTGTATTTATCCTGCCGTGATTGCGGTTCTGGTGAGGGTATTTCTTGTCGTTTTATTTTATTAGGGGACCTGATGTAGCCTGGTGTATCTTTTCCAAAATTTAGAGTGTTTGCGTTATAAGGTTGGTTTATGCTATTTCTGGAGATGGATTTGTGAGAGAAAATGTGGGGAATATTTGTGTTGTGATTGGGTGTAGTTTTCCTTCCGTTGTAGTTGGATGGATTTGGTTTGAGTTATGTGTGTGTGTGTGT
>NC_068987.1:53721316-53722781 GCF_001194135.2 Octopus bimaculoides | reverse complement strand
GTTGTGGATTAGGTGTCTTGTGTTTGATGGCTTGATTGCTTTTGTAGGATTTCATGCTTTGTTCTGTTTTGTTTTAATTAAGGGATTGTCTGTGGTGTGTATTTTTGGGGATAGCTTTCTCTTCGTATTTAAGGAACCACATTTCGCACTTTTCCCATCGTGGGAGAGATTCATCATCGAAACCGGTAATATTTTCTTTATATAATTTTCTAAATCATTTTATTAAATACTTTCTTAAATTGAAATGTCTACTTGAGGCACTAATATTCTCAAGTTTCACTGGTCCCACCCCTCAACTATACGGTCGTTATATTGACGACTGTATCGGTGCGACGTCACTCTACCACGGTCATCTAGACTCCTCCCTCTCTTTCGTCAAATCTTTCCATCCTGTCCTCCACTACTCCTGCACTATTTTCGACACCTCAGTCGCCATTCTCGACATTTCGGTCAACATTCATCACTCCACTCTCACCACCTCCATCCACAGACTCACACCCATACCTCAACTTCTCCTCCTCCCACTCTACACACACCAAGCTCTCCTCCCCTATTTCCAGTTCCTCCACTTACGCAGGCTCTGCAGTGACAACCATGACTTTGAGACTCAGTCTCAGCTCATGGCTTGCCACTTCATCCTACGTGGATATCCCCTCCCCACTCTCCACACTGCCTTTGCCGTGGACCGTGCATCTGCTCTCTTTACACCCGCACCCACCCCACCATCACCCGTCACACGTTTCCCCTCACATACCACACCACCACCATACCTCTCCAACGCACCATTCTCCGAGCCTTCCGGTAATTCCTGTCCGACCCCTCCACTTCGCACATCTTCCCTAACCGACCCTCCACCTCCTTCAGACGAGCCCACAACCTACGAGACCTCTTGGTCTACAGCTTTTTCCCTAACCCAACCTCCCAACTGGGCTCGATTCCCCTTATCTCTCCCACGATGCTGCACTTGCCCTTACATCCCCAACACCACCCTCCTCACAGGAACCCATCATCGACCCTATCATATCACTGACATCTTTACCTGCACTTCTAACAACGTCATCTACTGCATCTCCTGCTCTCTCTGTCCTTCTCTACACGTCAGTCAAACTGCTTGGCTGACCGGTTCGCGGAACACCTCCGAGATATCGGACTCGGCAACGACACCCCGGTCTCGCGCGATTTCCGCTCTACCTGTCACTCTTTACAACACCTGTCTATGTACACGGATCGTCCTTGCACAGGGGCCATCTGGACTCCCGTCTTCGCCGTGAGCAGGGATTAATCTTCTCTCTTCGCTCCTTTGCGCCACATGGGCTCAACTCCCCTCTCCTCTTTATGCAACCCTCCTCCTCGTTCCTCTCTTCCTCTTACACCTACTTCCTCCCACCAACCTCTCCTCTCTTGCTCTGGCACCTACTTCCACACTTCACTCCTACCACCTTCTCTCTTCCACCCTCTCCCTGTC
>NC_068987.1:53716506-53721048 GCF_001194135.2 Octopus bimaculoides | reverse complement strand
CACCACACCACACTACACACCACCACACCACATCACCATACCACATAACACCACGCCACACACCACCACACCACACCTCATCACCCCCAACACTAGTACTGACCGCTTCCCAGCACCCACAGCAGGGCGTACACCATCATCCACACACCTACACATGCACACACGCACACGTCAAGGTCACCAGCCCCCTTCTACACGCACATACACACTCTCACATACAAACGCATGCGCACCTTCGTTTAGGGATCATCACTACTTTATTATCTCCCCCTTCTTCCTAGTTCTCCTGTGTGACCCCTCTTTCCGGCATTCGCAATGATAGATCGTTAGCCACTAAACCTTTTTCTATTTTCTCTCCCTGTTTATTTCTGTGTTCCTTTCTGCCGAAGAGCGTAGGCTCGATGCGTAAAAGACTTTCTCACTTCCCGAGCGCTAAACTAATACATCTGTTTGATGTTTACACACCGTCTTCGTCTTTTGTTTGTTTGTAAATTCCTACTATATACATATATATATATATGTAAACGAACAGGTCACGGCGCTATCTGCGATAATTTGTACAGAAAATTGTCAAAGATGGGTGTTCTTAACACATAAGTGCTATACAAACACCGGTACTTTAAACTGAAGCAGTTTAAAGCATGTATATTAATTACTGCTGAATAAGAAATTAATATCTCATAAAGAATAAATTTCTGCATTTTTGTCTTTCAAATAGTCGAAGATCTAATCTAAAAATTCAATATAAATTTAGTAGCAATATGTGTTTTACGTTTATACTTTTTGCTATTGATTGAAGTAATTTGCGTTTCTTCTTTCTTTTTATACTGATGAAAACTACCGCCGGTAAAATGGAGGTTCTGATGATACAAGGGTTACTTCAACTAGTTTGCTGAAAAAAGAAGTAAATAAATGAATATAGAACAAAGATAACCAAATGCACTATCTTTTTACAATTGCTATAACCTGGAGCAAGATAAACCAAGGCTAATGATATAGTAGTACAGCACCAGTAGAGACACATAACATCCGCTCGTTGTCTTGAAGACCAACAACTAACTATTCAGGTAGTTACGACTGTTAGGCATTTAACCTTTGACAATAAACTCTAGCCTGAACATCTGAGTTAAAAGAAAAAAAATATCTGTAGATAGAAACTAGCTCACAATTATAGTTCTGTAGCAACTCAAGCCAAATGATCTTACCCTGCTTATTATAGATATTATCATGGTAGCTATCATGATAGTTAGCTAATCTTATTAACACACATTTGAATATCTCCAATAAGTATTCCGAAATCTAGAATTCTGAAAATTTAATTAATTCATACAACGGTAGAAATGTTAATCACGCATATAAACGTTAAATGCCAATTGTACTGAATGCAAATACAATCTAAAGAACTACGGGATTGCTTAGTCTCTCCACGTTCGTTATCAGTAAGTCCAGAATTGGTAATCAGGAGAACGTATTTACAGAGTAAATTCCCAAAGTGCTATCACATTGAAATATATGCCCTTTGCTGTTTACAAATTTGATGGATATCAAAATTACTTAGATAAGAAAAGAGAGAAACAGTTTTAATATTTCCTAATGTATATTTCAGTATGCCAGGTGTTATTAGTTCAAATCATAAATGAAATATAATACAGTGTTAAATAAAATACAATGTTAATGAAATAAAACATTAAGTTACTGCTAATAGTATTCTATTACTGCTAATAATAGAATGATGCGAATTTGAATATATTAAATCATTTTATTATTGTAATGGTCCATATCACCTGGTAAAATTTCCTCTTCTACTCCAAGGGTAATAGAAATTGCCAAAAGAATGCACACACGAATTGATGTTTCGGGCGTTTCGTTCTCTCACTATTCCTCAATTTACTACAGTTTCCAGCCTGCTAAGATCACCTTTATTAAACTAGCACAACTGATATGAATTACACATATATTCGCTTCCCTTCAAAAAGAGGATCATGTTGTTTTATATTATAAATTATTATTTTAAAACATATGTAATGCCGCGTGTTCACAGTGTCGATAAGTCGTCGGTAACATAAGTTTAAACACTTTTTTTAACATTTTGCCTGGTTTGCTGATTGTTCGTTTGATCGTTTGATTGTTTGCTTCTTTTTTCTTTCTTTCCTTCAGTATTCTCGTCTCGTCGCAATATAAATACGATATAAAATTTCAAAATGTCAGAGTTTTTGCCTTATACAAATTTGTTAACGTAATTCAATGCTCTTTGCTGACGCAGATGACCACTAATTCCTGAGGATTTTTTTCTTCTTATTTTGTGGATGTATGTGGGTCTGTGGTTGGTGTCATAAATCTATTACAAATACGGGGGAAGAATTCTCTCCAGTTTGATTTCCATTTGTTTATGTAATATAAACAGGTACGAACGCTTGTTATGACGTTATATTACTTTATTGGATTATATTTTCCACTGCCATCGGTTGATTTGATTTGACAGAAATTTCAATGTTATTTAATGCTGGTAAAGCAACTACGTAGAGGCCTTCTTTTGTTTGTGCAAAGTAAAACAGGTTGTTGTTGGTAGTTGGTTGTTGTTGTTTCGTCCCAGATCGGCTCTGATCAAATAGACCTATGTTGAAAAACGTTCCAATTGTAGCCATCCCCTCTTTTTTGTATATCAAAAAACCGCTTTATCAGATATATAATTTATTAAAGACTGCAGGGTGTGATCTGCTGGAATTTAGGTTGCTATTTCCAGCAAGACATGCGACTTGCTTTACCGCATACGAAAATTATTGTCAGGCAGCAATATACAGCAGAGAGACTAGCCGAAATTCTCGTTTGCTCGGCAACATCCTTCACTCACTCTCTTTCTTTTTCCGTGTAGTTTTCTATTTAATTTCTTCAGAGAGACGTGGTTGATGTAAAAGGAATTCTGAAGTATAAGTTAGAACTATTTCATTATTTCATAGAAGTAGCTGACGTATGATGCGGTGAGAGGGATAAATCATGAAGGTGTGAGGTAACTTTAGAGAGGTGGCTGTTACAAGTAGCGATGTGAGGTATCAATTACTTAATAAAAGTTGTGACAGGTGATGAGACAAAGGGCTTATCATATTTTGGTTGCACACACGTACACACGCACACACGCGTACACACACATACATGCATATAGTTACTTGAGCTTCTATAGAATACGTATCACGTAATAATTTCTTAATGCTACTTATAAGATGTCAGAGTTACAAAGTAAAAGAAATCGTGCTTTTCAAAGTTTCTACTGTTTCAAAGAATAGTAGCCAAGCTACTATAATGGTTTCTCAGAACTGATATGTCCATGAAATCAGCAAACAGAATCTTTATTGTCGCATAAGATGTCAGAGTTAGTAGCTATATCAACTCGCACGAATCATTCTGAACATTCTTAAAAATGGGATCATAAATATGACAATATAAGTATTTCTATATCAATATACAGGCATACAAACAGACACTGGAAATAAATTAAATGACTTTATCGTAGGACTTTCCGATCGGCTTTACATAAATTACAATGTCGTATAAGCATACAAATATTCGGACAAACAATACCGGCCATAGATTAAACGACTTTGATCGTGAATACTTTCGACCAGGCTCACATCGTGTTAAAGAAAAACAACAATAACAGTCGCTGTACAATTATTTATTTCACGAATTTAATGATTTATAATTTATAATTACAAAAACGTAGAAGACATTTTAGAAGAAACTTAGATTTTGCAGTGAAGTTTCAACGATATACTGGAACTGAATAGCGTTTCTATATGTTCTGAAAAATCTTGGTGATATAAATTAGAAACATTGGAATCAAACCAGCATTGCAGCTGCTGATAATACACAATGGTTCATGATTTTCCGTGATTGGTGTACATTAGTTTATCCTTATATTAATAAAAGTTGTGTTTTATTTACGATCCAAAATCACAACGCTAAGCAAAACAGTTGCAGCAGAACTAAAAGCAGCAAAAATGGCAGGCGACAGTAAAAACAATAATAGTATTTTCTTGTATTGACACTTTGTTGTTACAGTAAGTTATTCTGATGGAGTTGGTCTATGAGTTTCAGCTGTTACAATCCCGTCTCATTTCAATCATAGACTATGTAATCTCATATTATCCAATGAGCTCCTCATTAAAACAGCTGGGGGATGACGTGTGACACTTTGCCTGCTCCATTCTAACAAATGTAGCGGCCTCGAAAGAAATTACTTTGTTGACAAAACGCTTACACAGAGAGGAGATGATAAATGATTAAACATATTTAATCATAATTCTCCACCCTCGGAGATGATATTGAGTGGTTGTGGAAAGTCATCTGTAATGTGCGCGATATATGTCTCAGACAGGTGAAATGAATTGACTGTTCTTGTGGGATTAGAACTTACAATCTAGCAAGTCGTAGCCAAAAATTGTAAGTCCCTCATTTTGGTTCTGTGCACACCTATTAGATATCTGGTCTTATTCAAATTGTGTCTGCAGTATAGATATATGCGTGTATATATATATATATATATAT
>NC_068987.1:53707141-53716196 GCF_001194135.2 Octopus bimaculoides | reverse complement strand
ATATATATATATATATATACAAGACCTGATCAATAAGTATCCGGACTTGTGCTATAGTAACTAGACTACAACACGTACCAATTTGGCATTTAATCTCCTTCAAAATATTCCCCTTCGGAAGTCGCATACATAATCAAGCGTGAAAGAATCAGTCATGGAATTCGTTTTCTGGGATAATCAGCAGTTATAGTACTCCTTGTTTACTGTCTGACCAGGTCGAGCATACTCACAGTGAACAATCTTCTTGTAGTCGAAGAAAACTAAACAACAGGGTCTTCACATCGACGCATACCTGCTCTTTTTCGATTTCGGAGCCTTAGTTTTGGGGTCATAACCATAAACCCACGGTTCATCACCCATTGTGACCGCTTTCAAAATGTTTACATCGTTTTGGAAACAGTCAAGATCTTGTGCAACTGAAACCCGAATGGTTTTTGGTCAGCTGAAAACAGTTTTGGCATAAACTTGGTAGACACGTGTCTCATACCTAAGTCTTTAGTGATGATGGATTGAATTGAACCGTAACTATTCTACACATCCTCTGATAACTCACGGATGGTCATTCGACGATTTCTCCTAACAGCTGCACGCACATCCGCTATGTTTTTCTCACTTCTGCTGGTTGCAGGTCTCCCGGAGCGTTTGTTACTATCGACATTTTGTCGGCAATCATGCAAACGTCTGAATCACTCGTACACTTGTGTGCAGCTTATACACTCCTTTCCATACACTTTCTGCAACTTTGCGCAGACTTCTGAGCAGGTATCGCTAAACAACATTTGATACAGATTCTCTGCTTAACTTTCTCTGTTATGGTCAATGCGACGATCAAACGCTACACACGTTCATTCTAAACACTGCTGCAAACAGCGGAAGTGGGTTAGAACGTTAAAACGTAGTGCGCAAGTTCAATAGAGTTCAAGGTCAATCTGTACCGAGCGGCTTCACTCTGTGTGCTTTAACTTCATTACTATGGCAACCGTCTGGATACTTATTGATCAGACCACGTATATACTGCATACATATATATGTGCGTGTATGTGTGGGTGCGTGCGTGTACGTGTACGTGTACGTGTACGTGTACGTGTATGTGTGTGTTTGTGTGTGTTTGTGTATGTGTGTGCATGTATGTGCGTGCGTGTGTGAGAGCGTGCGTGCATGCGTGTATATTTATATTTTATTCAAATGTGTCCTTCATTGCGGGCTTTTTCTAATAAATAAGATAGCGAGGTAGTTTTAATTGCCGGCTGAGGGCTCACATACATTCTGCCAAGGCAGGGGGTTTCTATTCATGTTTATTGTGTGTCTCCTTATCGATATATGAGTCGAATATATGTACAACATCTTCCTGTTCATCATTGATACATGAAAGTTATTTACAAGCAGGAAACAATAAATCCAGGCTATTTTAAGAAATCTATATTCAGATCAATAACCAGTTTTCATTCTATATACAGTCCTATTGTCATGTTTATCTTATAAGATATTCAACGAAATTTATTCTCGTCTCTAATATATGCTATTATGTGTTGAACGATGTAGACCAGCACTTCCTAAATATTTCTGCTCAAATGCGTCTTTTGATCATGTAAAATCATCAATGCCTTCATGTGAAACGTGTGTTAAGTATATAGGCACAGGAGTATAGTTTCGAATCTATTTGAAATAATGCACCAATGGGAGATTTAGTGTCCTTTGAGAAATACTTAATGAAACAACAATATAAATCTGCGGAACTGCGAGTCCATTTCGCAGTTTCAGTCCTCGACTGATGTACGTTAGATTATACTGTTAATGGATCTGAAAAGTTTAAAATATGCCATCTCTTGTCCACGGTACAAAGTGGATAAGGAAGCGTGGAATAATATAGGACGAAAAGGAAAACAACGTTGTGTATTGGCTTTCTTTTCACCTAACTAGCATCCATCGCGCGAATTCAAGGATATGGCTTTGATTGCTGGTTCAAGGCATTTCTTTTAGTATTTAATGCCAAAGTTATTGAGATTACAATATCTCCTCCCTTCCTCATAAAGATGAATAGCTGTGCTAGAGCAAAAAAAAAAAAGAGGACCTTGGAGCAGCATTATATGCTATAACGGAACAATGAAATTTAAGAATAATCAACATTCGGCTCACAAATTTCAGCATTTGGTTAAGGTTGCTATTCGAAGACAGTTCTCTGAGAGTTTAATAGCTCTGGCGAAATCGTAAAAGGGTTGTAATCTCATTTTACTCCGTAGGCTTCAGAAATGTTCCTAAATATCAAGTCGAAATAGGGCTAGGCGTATTTTCTTGCGGGCAGTACACTGCTCGATGCACAACGAGAAAATTAAGGTTTTAAATATAGTTTACCCATCTAAGATGCAACAGTAGCAAAGATACACGATCCAGTGATGGGAAGTATATATGGTTGCTTGACATGATAGAAAGAGAGTAATGGAAAATTAGTTATGGATATAAAAAGAGACAATTACAGTTGAATGGCTTCGTGTGGGTGATCTGCGTGTGCTAAACAAAAAAAGAAACAATTATAATTCGAGTGCATTCATATTGACATGCGGTTCAATTATTAATATCTCCTCCTTGGGTATGTAAAAATATAGAGACTATTACAATTACTTTCCCCTCCATCTAAGGAAACATTCACTCGTGCATTGGTGGGGAAAACCGTGTTGATTGAACAATTCAAACGCGGGCTTCCATTTTGATTTTGTTTGAAAAAGATAATGATTTAGATAACCCACCTGCGTAAAAAATGTGAAATTCAACATTATTCAAATTAACAAAAGTATAAATGTTGTAAGTTGAATGATTTTAAACAGAGATTGAAAATGAAGCGCGTCACTGACTGGTAAGAGAGTACAATTAACACTATGACACTGGACACATTTATGATTACATAGACATGACCATCACGTCGTCTTTGTTATGCATCTTGGTCTTCACCGTCCAATTTCTCAGTCTTTCTTTTATTTCTGATCAAATTCCATAATCTTTTTAGTTTCTGCTGGTAGGACGTATGACACTATAACAGTTTATTAGTTTTTGTAACTTTAAGAGTTATGATAATTACGTATAATCTATGTGCCAGGAAAAATGTTTAAGTATATATGTGTGCGTGTATGTGTATTCGCGCGTGCGCTTGCGTGTATACGTGCATGTTTTGTTTTTGTATACGTGCAGTTTTGTATACATCCATTTTGAATAGCATTGTTCACTCTTTGACGTATAACAGGGAAAGCACGATTATAAAATGTTTAAACTGCTTTCCTATGATCTTAGAGATTTTAAAGCAACAGAATTAACGAGTAAGTCAAAGTTATAATATCACTTAGAAATGCTTACCTTTTAACTATTCACCATGCATTATAAAGAAGCGGTATCTACAGAATCTCTGTGAGTCTCTCTTTTTTAATACTAGGTGACGTATGACATAAACACGTGCAAAAGGATTCGGCAAATTCTTTGGTCTACCCGTTCCTTCTTCAGGATACAGATAAAAGGATGCACAATGTGTAATACCCTAAATAGACAAGATATGCTTTGAAGTTGGGTGTACATTGAAAGATATATATATATATATACATGCATGTGTATAAGTATGCACATATACATTCAACATAAACATATATAAACAACCTCATCATCCCTCAAGAATACGTATGCATATGTGGATGTACATGTGTATATTCAAATGTTTCGCTTTGTACGTGAGTTTGTAATTGAGTATAAGCATGTGTTACTGCTTTGCGAATATACATAGCTGTGTCTCAATGCGCGTGTTAGTGTTTTATGAGTGCATGTGTATATTTGTAAATAATGAAGAAACCAGAGAAGTGGGGACACCATAATCCAGAACGTAGAATATAGATAAATTATTATGGAAGAACAGGATTCTGCTGTGAGAGATCGGCAGTTGCTGCATTCTGGTTTGATGATTACCTTAAATATGGCCTCGAGATATAAGAATACGAAACTGTGAAGCACTGCAATCCAAACTATAATCAACACGTTAAAAAGACATATATACATACACACACACATACTTATATATGTTTATATATGCATGAATACATGTATATGCACACACACACACACACACACACACACACACACACACACACACATATATATATGTATGTATGTATGTATGTATGCTCAGACATATGTATCAAAGTATACTCACACATGACGCAATTTGCGAATTAGCGGAGCCATTAGAGTATTGGATAAGATATCTCGAACGTATTGTTCCGACTGCTTGCAGTCTGAGATCAAATCCTGCCGTGGTCACTACTGATTTTCACCCTTTCAGATATAATGTATTAGCGGAACTGGTGTGGTTCGTCTAGCACGAGGCATCACCGCTTCGTCGGGCACGAGGCTTCACCGCATCTAGTCTGTTATTTTAGCTCCTATACCGACGTTTTTATGAGACAGACGACAGTCTATGCCGGCCGAAGGCAGTAGCCTTTCTGTTCGATACACATCAGTGTCGTGGAAAGGGGAGATAGAATAATTTACTCAGGATTACGCATAAATATGCAAAATCCTTGTCAGGTTTGGCGACGGAGGCTATATATAATATCAAATACACACGCATACACATATGTGTGTATGTATGTATGTATTTATCTATGTATGTATGTATGTATGTATGTATGCATCTCTTTCTCCATACAGACACATATCCTCACAAACACTTATTTGTATAAATCTACATGCAAACGTACTTTCATATAAATATAGAGTAAAACGCATTTAAACACGCTTAAAGATTAGCATTCCAGTATTTCGATTAGCATTGCAATAAAGTTCACAAAAGTATGTACCAGATGTCCATACCGAATTTGCCATATTTACCAAACAGTTCAATTAAGCGAAAGACGCAAGATATAGTTCCGTGAAGTGAACTGTTCGTCAGTTGAAAAAACGTACTTAAGTGAACTCTGCCTCTAGGTGTTTGCGTTTGAGAATAAATGAGCAGAAGCTCTGCCATTATCGTGGTCTCGCTGGTGTGCGGATTTAACTATCAATGCGAGGAAGAAATGGCATGTTTTATAGGATTTGGAGATAATATCTGAGTCTTTACTATAGAGTTGTCGGAGTCGAATGTGATACAAAAATACGATTGCAATGTGCATGACTAGGGAAAACTCGAGGCATTATAATTCGTCGTTATGTGTATAATAAGTAATGACAGAGACACAGAGAAAGGTGGCAGAAATTCAGAGACGGTAGCAGTAAATTCCAATGACAGATGGAGAGTGTCAGCATAGTATATCACTAGAGAATATACTACACCGACATAGTCCTCGATATAACACTACTAGAATTTCAGGATCGGCTGGTGAATTGCATTTAGATCTAAGTTTCAGCGTGCACTGCAAGGAGGTTAAAATGACTGATGCCAATATTGATATTCATTGACATTTCAATTATTTGCGATGTTTGTTGATATAACTTTAGCTTGAGGGATATTGATATCAGATTTCAGTAGATATTACTAAGTGGTGTGTGTGATCTCCAGCTGATGTCTCATGTAGCATTACTAGTGGACAATCCAACCACCGGAAGGCTGCGCAGTAATGAACGATTATGCTTTTCCATTTAGTGGTTACGGTACAAGGAATGGAAACATTGAGGTCCACCGAGAAGGAAAGATGTTCGAATATGAATCATGTCAAGTATGTTGATGTCAGAGATAAACCACCAAGACAGAAAGATGGAAAATGTGACGAAAGCTAAATGGGATGGCATTTAAATGGACACAACAATTATGATTGCAACACTAGAAAAATGTATAAGAGACGAATAACACGTACCTAAGTTACTAATATCTGGACGAAAATTAAGGTGATACTATATCATACTGTGTCGTAATTCGTTGGTAGTGAATTTTCCAAAGACTACTTAATTGCTACAAAAAATTCACAAACAAAATGTTGTAGTAAAACAAGAGACTACTAATGGTGTGCATTCGTCGTTTTTCGAAAGATACTTTATTATTAGTATAATCGGCTAACAGCAGAGATCAACGGAAGTCATTTGAGTTTCTTAATGGATATCTTGTCTCCTCTTCCATGCCTTCGTTATACCTACGATCTACTTCAACAGAATGAATCTTCCTCACCGTGAGATGCGCGAAAGTTCTTTTGACTGAATGACAACCTGTTAGGTGTCACGGCTCAGAAATTCTTAGATAGCTGGTCGACTGTCGTATCATGCATACTACCAGTAATCGGGGCATCTCTGAACGGTTCAACTAGGGGTGCCCAGAAAATTTTAATTGATCAGGATTGCCGCTATAATGTGGACAATGAATTTTTCTCTCATATTTTGGTACCGATAATTTACCAAAGTAAGCAAAACAACACACACACACACACACACACACACACACACACACACACACACACACACATATCAGTATAGTTGGTATTTGTTGATATTTTAGATTCTTTTATTTTTGAATGGGATATTGTTTTTTTTAATCTTTTATGCAAACTCTCAAATTTAGCCCAAATTCCCTGTGTGCCACCGCACCTACATAACGCACTAACATACATTTCTATTAAAAGATATTATGATGAAATAGCAATGATGATATTAATATTTCATAATGTTAAAATCATAACGAAATGTAAAATATTAATTTTATATGTTATTTACACTTAAAGTGGATTTCTGAACCCTTCTATAAGTATACACGTATGTGCGTATAAGCATGTGTATATGCACACACACGCTCACACACATGCATATGTATGTATGTATGTATGTATGTATGTATGTATCTATCTATCTTCTGTCTGTGTGTTTGTCTGTCTGTCTCTCTGTCTGTATGTCTCTCTCTCTCTGTCTCTCTCGCTGTATAAACATATATATATATATATTTATATTTATGTGAATTTATTAAAAATACCTACTTTATATTGAAAAATAACGATGTAACGATGCTTAGCTTCATTGAATTATTGATTACTGTTAACATAAGGTTAATCACAATATCCCCCATGAAACTGGGTTTGGCACTTTAACTTAATGGAGAATGAGTAGTTAGGTATGTGTATCTTATACAAATACATTTGAGCTTGCAGCGCCTTTTTCATAATAATCTGTTTTTGATTTGAACCATGCTTTTAAGCGCGGCTTATATTTAAGGTGTTCTTTCTGTGGTTATTTGTTGTTATTTTAAATGGCTGAATATGAATAATTATATATCGGGATATCTTAGCATTTTCTTGGTTCATCCGACTTTGCTATATATCTAATTATTGAAATTGGTTTCCTTTCTATTCTCAAAATGGGTTTGCCGTCGGTGTTCGGACATTCGTTTGTTTAGTGACAATTCAGTTTGTCCGATTCAGATTTCCAGGCATCTACAACTCGCTATATTAACTAAGTTCAGAATGTTGCAAGTAAATACCTTCGGACAAACATTACAGTTAATTCCTTCAGTTAAATACAGGCAACTAACTTAATCTTCCACGTTTTCTAACAGTGGAGGTTATAAACTTGTTTATGAACGTTTGCTCTAGTAAATAATTTTTTCAATGCCTTCGATGTTCTTTGCATTGAAGACTTCTAAATTCCCATAACTGTGTTTGTTTCCCGATCTTCATATAAAGAAGTTAAATGTTTATAGATATCTCACAAATTCTCATACATTTAAAAACACACAAAAGCCGATAGATACACTTAGACCTGTTCACTGACAAAATTCCGCGCTGCAGCCCGGAATTTTGTCAGTGAACAGGTCGCAGTCTCAAAGCGACGAAAATATTTGGCAAATTAAATTTGAATGTTGAAGTGTATCTAACAGTTTTTGTGTGATTTTAAATGGCTTGTAAACACCTTCTACGCTGCAATTGCTTTTGTTTCAGCACACGATTTCAGATCAGGTCACTCGCTATGCAAGTACATCTGCCTTATTTCATACATTTATTTATATAAATATAACTATAAATTTACACGGCACAGTTGTTCTGAATATTTTACTTTCGTTACATCTCAAATATTACGTACATTTTCCGTTTACGTAAAATTTATAATTAAACTTAATGTATTGGTTAGACGAACAACTATGTTGTTCGTTGAGTTTTAATCAGTTTCGATTCTTTATTCGCTTTGAATCGTGTGTAACTGTTGAGATCTCGCTACGATTACTGCGTTTGAGGTGATCTACAGAAGTGGAAGATCTAATAAAGCTTTTCTCTAAGATTTCTCTCTCGCTCTCGTCATAATCCATGCACACACACACGCGCACACACGCACACACACACACACACACACACACACACACACACACACACATTTTTGTGTGCATGTGCGCGTCTCTAAAAAGCGAAAATTTTTAATGGAACATGGAAATAATTATTGTTAAAGGACACTGGGAAAATAAACATGGAAATCACCTGGAGATCAGAATGAAAGTACATTTTCAATGCATTTAAAATCCCATGACATTAAATTGCATGATAATGCTTGTCTGATTGCGCTAATGATGTAGAAACTATCACTGGAGTGACGGTGAAACAAAAACTAAACGTGAAGGATAACATACAAATTGGACAGTAAATTATGGATAGAACCAATACAATACAATTGACACACACATACATGTAAATATGTGTTCATATGATTACACTTATGTGTACCTATATAAACACACGCATACTTATGTTTGTGTGTATTTAATATCTATCTATCTATCTATCTGTCTGTTTGTCTATCTGTCTGTCTATCTATCTATCTATCTATCTATCTATCTATCTATCTATCTATCTATCTATCTATCTATCTATCTCTTCTCATGGACGTGCTGTCACATCGGCTGCGAAGGTAAATGTTTATTTGACCTTTTATTGTCCACATTTTGTTGAAGGGCAGGAATTGGCCCCCAGGGGCAGTTTCGGCCCTAGCAAAATACAAAAATTTCCTTCTTGACATTTGAAAAATGTCGAGAAACATAATTTTGGAACGCTTGTCTTGTTCTTTTGACGAGCATTTCCCGAGGCTTCAGATGCTAGAAGAAAAAAAAAGAACAGAGTAA
>NC_068987.1:53705757-53706223 GCF_001194135.2 Octopus bimaculoides | reverse complement strand
GCCATCGGAGGTGGACGCCCAATGGCTGATATCGGCCGTATGCCTGGAAATGGAGGAGGCAAATATTTTGGAGATTACGGTCGGAGAGGAAAAGAACTGGGGAGGGAAAAATCTGGAAATCCTTCTCCACATCACGGAGGAGGCTTCACAGAAGATTCCTCCAAACATTAGATTGGCAGAGGACCACAAGCTGTATGTGGTGGTAGAGGGCCGGTGACCTCGCTGTTACCTATGCAACAGCAAAGCACATCTGAAAAAGGACTTCCCTCTGGCCGCTAAACAAAAACAACAACAACAACAACAACAACAACAACAGAAGCAACTACCAAATACCCCCAACAGAAAAACCTTACTACCAACACCACCAGCAACACAAAAAACAACAACAGAAATATCAGCAATAACCACAACAGAAAAGACAACAGAAACTGCAAAAACAGAAGTGAAAAGAAAAGAAAATTCCAAG
>NC_068987.1:53699814-53701242 GCF_001194135.2 Octopus bimaculoides | reverse complement strand
TATATATATATATATATATATATTCATATGTAAGTATGCATATGCACGACGGGCTTCGTTCCGTTTCTGTCTACCAAATACACCTACGAGGCTACGGTTGGATCGACGCTATTGTAAAAGACTTGCCGAAAGTTCCACGCACTGGGACTGAATCCAGAACTACGTGGTTGAAAAGCAAATTTTTTACTACAGAACCATATACATGTCTTTTTGTGTGTGTGTGTGTGTGTACGTGTGTGTGTGTGTGCGTGTGCATATGTGTAAAATGTTGGCATATATGTTTGCAGCTAATAGTCTCAAAATGAAAAAAAAAAAATGACAAACGACATAGTCATGCCGTGAATTGAATCAACGATCGACATTGTACTAAACTGACGTCTAGTTTTATACTACGTTACCCATTAATTATCGAAGAAAAATATTCAACTACCGTAAACCATCATCTCTTCATCAATATAGAGATTGGTATGACTAACCACTATATTACAACACTTTAATTAAAAACAAAGATTATTGCCTTCAGTCTTTCTTCTTTCCTGCTGTGAAGTAATCAATATTTAACGCAAGATAGCGTACGTGCTTGTATAATCTGATTTTTTAAATCTGATTGTCGGCAGTTTATTTTATAATGATATCTACTAATATATTTACTATTTGCTTGTGCAATTTACTTTCTTTTTTGAACAGTTTATCATTTGAAATGTCACAGGTGCAGATAGCTTATGCGAATTAGTACTGCAACACACTAATTTCATTTTAGCTACTTGTCATTTTGTATCTTGAGGTATCCATCAAAGATGGATATGTGTTTTGGATGTTCGCCGGTTTCGCTGCAGTATTACACTCAGGAGACGACACCCTCATAATACCTTACCTACGCATCGCGGTGGAGTACTGGCAAATAGTTCTTTCACGTTTTATACCGGTATCCATCAAACCTGAGAGAGTGTTTGTATACACAAAAGCACATAAGTGGGTGCGGAATTAATTCTAGGTATATACTGACGCATATAATTTTTGTTCTTTATTGTACGTTTCATTTCTCTTATTTATCATATTTTTCTTATTCACACCCTGTCTTTGACTTACTACTAACGAAATGTGTCAGCAACATCACAACAGAATCTGTACCAAGCCATTCCTGCCCAACGGCCTCGCTTCACTATCAATAAAAACGTTCTATATTAAAACTGAGCGAAACGGGGTTTATTTAACGAGTTGCCCCCTATAACATCATCAGAGGAGACACATCTGCAGCGAGAGATGCACCACAACCTGTTGTACAGATTCCCACCCGCGAAATTGATGCAAGATGGGTCGAAGCGATCGTTGTGAGCAACAAAAAAATTCGTATATATTTCATTGTCCGTCTGTACCATTTGTTATATATATATATGTATATATATATATATATATATATATATATAT
>NC_068987.1:53693569-53699092 GCF_001194135.2 Octopus bimaculoides | reverse complement strand
AGAGAGAGAGAGAGAGAGAGAGAGAGAGAGAGAAAGAGAGGGAGAGATAGAAAGTGAAAGATAAAGAGAGAGAAATTGAAAGATAAAGAGAGAGAAAAAAGGAGAGAAGAAAGGGTGGGAGGGAAAGCGAGAGAGAGAGTAAGCTACACGCCGCAGTTGTGCCAAGCGGATTTACTGTGTGTAATTGATGCGTGTTTCGTTAACTCAAATAATGCTGTTGGCAAATTAGTTTAACTAAATATAGTTTGGGAAGTATTATTGTAGTAAATAGAACACTCGAAGTCAATCATCACCTTCATTACCCAGTACATTTTAGTAGCGAATCAGAATTTAGCACAATTTTATCATACTAGACACGGCAGGTCAGTAGTTGCCTGCCTATTGAAATATTTGTTGATCAGTTGGTTGGCGGGCTGGTAGACTCGTTAGCAATTCCACAGAAAATTGTTATCAGTATTTACGTTCTAACTTCAAATTATAACTTAGCCAACTTTACTGATAAACCTGTTTCGGGGCCAATAAAATACGTAGCAGCCAAGGGATCTTTCTGATTTGACGGGCAACACTTGTTTTCTTAACGAAACCACTTTCAAACTTGGGATACTGGTAGAATGTGTCATATAAAACATCTTTTTTCTTAGCTTTCTTAACAAAAATTTATATATTGCAAGTTATTACATGTTAAAGTTGTCGTATTTCTGTAATTTCAATCAATTACTGACGTCTATTCAGCTGAATACAGTTACTGCTGCTTTTATAAACAATAATTTTTGCCGGTGTCAAGAGTGTTATTCCCTGTTTAATTATATCATTATTCCCTAGTAGGGGTTTAAGGTTTTAGGGTTAGGGTTCGGGTTTTAGAGTTAGGGTTAGAGTTTTAGGGTTAGGGTTGGGGTCAGGGTTAGGGTTATGGTTATGAGTTATAGGGTTTTAGGTTTAGGGTTAGGGATATGAGTGAGGTTATGACAAAAATAATCATGACCCTAACCGTAATCCTAAAACTAAACCTAACTCTAAAACCCGAACCCTAACCCTAAAACCCTAAAGCTAAAACCAGTACAAACGCACGAACGATGTCATAAATAACAGTAACACGGATAGTTGTTGTTGACAAACAACGGCACTAATTTTATTCAAGGAAAAGATCCCATGACACCGTTGTTTACATTCCACGGCAGTAATTGTTTTCACCTCAACAGAAGTCAGTGATTGGTTGAAATTACCGAAATACGACAATTTTTTACATGAAATAACTTCGAATACAAAAATTTTTATCTGTTCTATAACACAAAATATACGAAGTTTGAAATTGTTTCGGTACCAAAAACACTACATAAAACATTAATGAAAAGTGTTGCCCGTCAAATCAGAAACATCCCAGCCAAGCACTGGAGTTGCATATGTAACTGACTAGTCCTCTCCGCAAACGTTGAGGCCATTTTTCGATAGAAGAATTAGCATTTAACCATATTACCTCTGCAAACAAAGGTAGGGTAATATAAGTTTTGAATTGTTTTCCAGCGCCGTGTCCAGATCGGTTATGGTAACAACCGGCCTAATTATAGACGAATGTACACATTTCAGAATGTCAGTTTTCGTGGTGAAAAAGACATGCACGGCAAATCCTTAATTGCATTGAGAGCCACTCTTATTGTATGGAACACTTCACCATTGTTTACCTAGAAATAACACCGTTTACGTCATTCTGATGTATTACATCTCATATATGAGGGGCTACTGTTTGGGTAACAGAAAATAGAAGAGGATCAGTTAATTATGAGTTTGTTCAATATATTTCACTCTTATTGCAGAAGTCCTTCAGTTTTTTTTTAAACCGTGTAAACGTTTTTCTGAAGGTTGGGCCTCCAACCAGGCTTTTCTCGACACCCTTAAAGCCAGGAAAATTTTAATAACCCTCGTAGTACTATGCTGTTCAGTACTAAATGTGTTGGTTATAGACACTTTGTAAATGCATTACTAGTGTAATTTGAATGATGCCTTTTTTTACACATGCTGTCTTGAGCTTTCCAAATTCCTTCATGTTTATGCAGGTATGTTATATTATTTATATTATAATATATTATTGATATTATTATATATTTATTATTAGAGTATCCAGAATATATTATTAGAAGTTTAAGTCGTACCTTACCGTACTATAATAAATGAATAACTCCGTGCAAGAGATATTTGATGCAACTAGTTTAAAATTGCAAAAGTTAATTTAGATAGAGACGTAATACAGTAATCCCGAGACTATCGCGGGTGTTACTTCTCCACCACCCGGCGATTGATAAAAATCCGTGCATCAAAAACAGTACTGTATATTTTATTATTATTGTTTTATAATGTGCTTATATTCATTTTATTATAAATGCAATACAACACCACATAGGAATCGACGTAAGCTTAAATAACAAACTGTGATAGGTGAACCGCAATATGGCGAGGGATTATTGGATTCTTTTTCTAATCAACTACTCTACACCTTTCAATAATTACGAAATATTCTAACGACAAAAACGATCGTATTTTATTTTTCATAGGAATTTACGGCGTACAACAATGAGAGATTTCAACAGATTTAGATTGCTGGGAGTTACTTTGTTTTCTAGTATCCATAAGAAGGACGCACGGCCATACATATATTTACAAGCAAACCCAAATCCTGACTGGTATTTTATTTTGTTGCTTCTTTGATCGTATACTATCAAAACAGTAAGCGTTCCACATATACATGCACAATTAATGTAGAGTTAGCGTGAGACAGTGTATGATGAGGCCACACATTTTCAATGGCTGGTACAATCCACTCAACAGTCTTCTAGAGAGTTTTCATCTACCGATTTCAATCGCAAGTTAAGGGCCAACCCGAAGCTGAAAGCAATTATATTAGCCTAAGTTGTTGCACAATAGAATCGAACCCGGGGCCTTATACTTGCGAAAAGTACTTCTTAAACATTCGGCTGTACTGCACCTATTTATACGCTATATATAGCTGCTAAATCACACATAATTCATATACCTCCTCCTTCAATAACGAACAGTCATGGAGAATGTAATACTAGAAATGCCACGCAAACGATAGGATGGTCATGGCAAGATAACCTTTAGTCACCAGTCTGTTAGACCCCCTTCTACATATGAACAATAAAAGCATCTACAAGAACAAGCGAATCAGAAACTTTGTTTTCCAGAAGCTTACCATTTCCATTTAAGGACGTGACAGTAGTTAATTCTAAATTAATAGTTTCTCATTTTCTCTGACATTAACAGACTTAGAAGGTTACAGACTCATCCTTCCTTAACTACAACTGTTATTGTGAAATGCAATTGACCTAATGAGAATACTTGCTCCCCATAATAATTGTCTTTGACGCCGAAGCTATTAAAATTTGAAATAACTTCACGCTTGAAGAGAAGTTGTTTACAAATTGATCGAAAGCCGGTTCTTTAGAAGCAGAGTCCAACACTAGAATTCACATTAAGTTTAACTTGTCAGGAATTGTAATGGAAAGATTTAGTCTTAAATTTACATAAACTAATCGCATATACATAAAATCAATGAATAGATTTCACCATTCCACTATAATTTTATAAATATTTTGTGAGTTATGACCTGATAATTTAGTTTTACTCTAGCGTATCTAGAGAAAGTTATTTTAAAAGAACCGACCCCAGCTAGGATATACACTCATTAAAGTATTTCAACGTATAACTGCAAACTTATATAACACTTTTTGATTGTATTGCTCTTTCATAGCATATAACAGTAAGCGACGCCTACTTGTCGTACCTATTTACGCCTACGTAAGCTGAGCTATCACGAGGCAGCCATAAAACAGTACGACATCGCCAAATCGATACCAAATGTCGACTATTTGTTTGTTACTCTACAATCATAATAAATGGGAATCTATGGCTCTCTTTATAAATATCTACGTGCAAATAAGAACCACTAATAACCTATATGTTTGGTCAACATACTGTTTGTAAAGTTTTGTGATGGTACTTTTAATTGATGTAAATCTTCTCATTGAGTTCTTGACTTAGCTAACAGACCTTCTGAAAAAGTTATAGCAATTTATTGTCTCTTGATGTTTGTAGAATCACACACGTCAACATTACAAATCGTTTCTAGAGACACCAAAAATAATGGAGACTGAAATCGTGTATAATTTAATAAGTGCCAGTTTTCGCTAATGAACTTTGGAGTAATGGAGGTGAGTTATTAACGATTTTGAAATACCGTACAAATATTTTTTTAGCATTTGGTTTCATTCTAAAATGTTGAAATTACAAATAAAGTAATTTATTTGTATATTTTGGGATGATGTATTTAATCTCCGAAACTAATCTCTTAAAAAACTAATCTAGTATCTAGAAGCTCCTATACATCTAAATCCACTTATGCATCAAGACATATCCTCTTTTCTGGACACTCCATCTGCCAACCACTACCCTACCGTCTTTTGTAATAATTAACACATGGCTATCTTGCATTGACACATGGCTATATTTTGGTAGCATAAGTATTTTAGCATGGTATCTATTGAAATGACACACCAAATATTCTGTTTTTATGAATTCTAAAAAGGAGAAATTGGTCATAGTGGGGGAATTTTATCAGAATATAAAGGGATAAAAATACATTTTATCAACCTTTTTCTTTCTTTTCTTCTTCTTTTTGGTTACAATATTTTTAACAAAAGTAGACAATAAGGAATTTGATGAAAAGGAAGCAGTCAACACTAGAAATTGATTGGTGCATTATTTAATTCGACACGGATGATAGGAAAGTTAGTGTTACTTCAAACGGTTTTAAACATAGAACATAAAACGCCTTAACAAAACACTGGAACACAATTTGTTCGACGGTCTAAAAGTTCTGCTACTTCAATGCACTCTATGTTCCTGTAGTAATAATAATAATAATAAGATAGCTTCCCAACTAAATTTCCGTGTTCAGTCCCACTGCGTGGCACCTTGAACAAGTGTCTTCTACTATAGCCTCGGGCCGACCAAAGCCTTCTGAGTTGATTTGCTAGATGGAAACTGAAAGAAACCCATCACACACACCCGCACGCATATACATATCCCACATTCAGACCCGAAAAGAACAAAAGAGGGCTTGCATGTAGTTTGTAGAGAATACGGTCATCGTATCTACATGAAGGACTAACAAACAAGGCAAATATGCACTGGAAAAGAAAAAAAAACTATCATAAATGGGAGAAATAAAATAAGACCTTAAAAGACTTCCAGAATAAAATCTTACACACGTAAGAGACTTTCTATCTATCTATCTATCTATCTATCTATCTATCTATCTATCTATCTATCTATCTATCTATCTCTATGGACAGACGGTAGACGTGTCGGCTCCGTACGTTTTGCCTTTTTCGTGTTTTAAAAAGTTTGTTTGTAAAGTTTATTTTATATAGAAAGTTGTATAACAACTTATAGACTCTCTGGTGCAAGTTTTTGCAACGGAAATCTGCCCTGTGTGGCACATTTCCAGGA
>NC_068987.1:53678742-53686977 GCF_001194135.2 Octopus bimaculoides | reverse complement strand
TCCCTTTTGATCGAACTACCCCCTTTTCCTTCCTACGATCCCTTTTGATCGACCGCCCCCATTTTTTCGTTCCCCCTCCCAAAAAGAAAAGCTCTACATTGTATTTGTCCCATCTTCGTTGAGCCCTGTGTGGCTAATAAAAGAAATGTATCTATCTATCTATCTATCTATCTATCTATCAAACTCTTCTCCTCCACTGTTAAATGTAGATGAAATAGAAAATATTAATCGCACTCTGTATAATATTAATGGCAATTTCTATTGTAAGTGACTTAGGGGTTTTTAATCCCCTCCTCTCACGTCCTTTCTCTCCGCTATTTGAAAAGAACAGAAAAGGAAAGTAAATTCGATCGTTATATATTTCTTGAATGTTTATAGGACCATGTAGTTTATATCAAGTTACGTTGCATTGATAATTTCCCCAAAAAGAATGAAATAAATTAAAATTTATCTGCATCTACTTGCAAAAAACTAAACAAAAAAGACAAATAATGAATTATATAAAAGGCTAATAGGATAAGTATATATAAATATCTCTCAGTGATTCTCTCCCCTTGAGGGTAATTTTCCCCTCACTTGTATTTCTTAGCAAGCCTTATTTTTCTTTCCGCCTCTTACACTAAAAAGGTAGCAGCGGTCGTCATCAGTCAAATTTCACACACACAGGCGTATAATCACACACACACACACCCACATACACACACACACACACACACACACACACACACACACAAACACACACACACACACATACACGTGTGTGTGTGTGTGTGTGTGTATTTATGCGTGTGCAACGAATGTTGATATGTTTACATTTCCGTAAATTAGCGGTTCGGTAGAAGAAACCGATAGAATAAGTACGAGGCTTAAAAAGAATAATTCCAGGAATCGATCTGTTCGACTAAAATCCCTTACATGACTGAAGTAAAAGAATAAAAGAACATACTACTACTACTACTACTACTACTACTACTACTACTACTACTAATAATAATAATAATAATAATAATAATAATAAAATACCTGACAGGAACCCATAAAAAGCTGGCTGAGAAATTTAATGAAATACTAGCAGAAACAATGCTTGAATGGCTCACGGAAGAGAAAATTATCCTAACTCTCAAATCCACTGAAACGGCAAACCCACAAAATTACAGACCAATAACTTGTCTCCCAACAATTTACGAAGCCTTTCCAGCAATAATATCGCAGAGAATGAGCAAGCATCTGGAAGAAAACAACCTGTCTCCGGAAGAGCAGAAAAGATGCTGCAAGGGGTCATACGGCTGTAAAGATCAGCTAATGATCAATAAAGCCATAACTGAAGACAGCCGCAGAAAGGAGAGAAGAATCTAAGTATGGTCTGGATCGATTACCGAAAGGCTTTTGATAGTATTCCCCATACATGGATCCTAGAAACACTAGCCATGAACAAGGTAGTACCGATAATCATAAAATATAGAACACATTCCATGAATAAATGACAGACAATGCTACAGCCCCAGGCAAATTAGGGACTCATAAAAACCAAAGCGATCCCCATTAGAAGAATATTCCAGAGAGACACGCTCTCTCCACTCCTTTTCTGTTTGCCACTGACACCTTTATATGAGATGCTAAACAGAACTGGATGTGGATACAACTGTTACGGCTAAACAATCAGCCACCTCTTATATGTGGATGATCTAAAACTGTACGCTACAAATGATAAAAAGTTAGAATCATTACTACAGACAGTACATAGTTTTACCAAAAAAATAAACATGATATTTGGTTTAGAAAAATGTACCAAAGCAACCTTGAAAAGACGAAAACTAATTAAGGGTAGCAACATCACACTACATAAAGCAAATGAAATAAGAGAATTAGATCAAAGCGAGACATACAAATACTTAGGAATCAATGAACTAGATACGCTGCAAAACACACAAATGCAATAAAAAATAAAAAAGAATTCTGTAGACGAGTTAGATTAATACTGAAAATAGAGCTCAATGCGAAAAACAAGATAATAAGTATCAATAATCTAACTGCCCCAGTTATAATTTACATCTACAATACTGGACACTAAATGAACTAATCAAAATAGACAGGAAAACAAGAAAAATAATGACAAGATTTAAGATACACCACCCATAATCTGACATAAAAAGGTTATATATACAACGTATGTAAGGTGTTAGAAGCCTAATACAGCGAGAAAATTATTACAAAATAACTACCATACGACTACAAAAGTACCTACTTCAGAAGGAAAGAAAACTATTACATTAGCCACAAAACATGAACAAAACAAAAAAACTGTTTTCAATTTTAGGGAAGCTGACAAATCCCAAAAAGAAATCATAGTACCTAACAACTATGAAGAAACAGAACCAACAAAAGCTGTAAAACAACTGGAATCCAAAATAAAACTGGAACAGCAACAGGCCATGATAAAACGATGGCAAGAAAAGCCCTTTAATGGCAAATAATGGATTGAACTAAACGCGAATGAAATAGACAAAGCAAAATACCAACAATGGCTGAGAAGCTCAGGACTCAAAGCAGAGACTGAAGGATTTTTAATTCCAACTCAAGACCAAAGCCTTCCCACCAAAAATGGCCAAAAATATATAACGAGAAAAAAACATATGTAAATGCAGAAAATGTGGAGATGAACAAGAAACAATAAACCAAGTTGTCTCTGTCTGCCTAGTCCTGGCTAAGAAAGTATATATTCACAGACACGACAGATTTGGAATCTATATACACTGGAAGCTATGCCAACACAATAGAATAACAATAGAAAAAAGATGGTATAAACAGACGCCAGAAAAGGTCACGGAAAATGAGAAAATAACCATGCTCTCGGATATGCCAATACACACAGATAGAGAAATTAAGGCAAATAGACCAGATATAGTTGTCAAAGATCATCAAGAAAGAAAATGCATACTTATTGATGTTGGAGAAACTCTCAAAATACAAAGACCTAGAAACAGGGGTAACTCGAACGTGGAGTCTAAAAACAGAAACATAGTAGTCAGTGAAGTATGATAAAAAATATTCAGAAAAATACATAACAAAAACACCAGAACTAACAAGCATATGTAACATACACAAATTAGCACTACTAGGCACCGCACACATCCGACGCAAAACACTTTTTTACAGTAACAATAAGATCATCACAACAAACTACAGCGAGTACCCAAAGCGCACAGAGCTGGGCTCGGTAGTGCAGTGAAAGCGCGTGATAAAAATAAGACTACTGAATAATAATAATAATAATAATAATAATAATAATAATAATAATAATAATAATAATGATGATGATGATGATGATGATGATGATGATAATCATGATGATGACGACGACGACGACGACGATGACGACGACGACGGTGGCGGCGGTGACGGTGACGATAGCGACGATACTACTACTACTACTACTACTACTACTACTACTACTACTACTACTACTACTAATGATAATAATAATAATAATAATAATAATAATAATAATAATAATAAATGCCCAGATGCAGTACCAGGCAGTGGCTTTCATGGCTTCTGATCTTAATTGATTAAAAGTGTTATCATGTGCATTGTTTTGTCTTGGTAAAAAAAGATGGGCTACAGCAAATATTCTGCTTAATACCACAGATTTGTTTGTCAGTTGTTTGACCTCAACCAGTTGAGCATGTCCCATGGTGGCTGACGATATGTGCTTCTCTGATCATGAGCAGAAGTAGTGGGGGAGCATCATAGCCATGTGTTGAGAGGAATTCTTTGGGGTTTGACTAATTCACCTTTGGAAACACAGGTGTTTTACTCAACATCCTTAAACAAACCTCATTCAGGGATCTTTTGAGCGGGATGGGCTACTCGACCTGAAGAAAAGTCTAACTGGGCCCCACCTGCGAGGTAATGCGCTGTTTATTTTGATATGAGATCACCATGTCGCGCACATATGGTTGTGGTACATGCGCCTGGTGTACCCTTATCAGACGGGTAGTCATGATGGGTATAATGGTCTTTGTATATTTTACCCCAGTGTCACTTTGATGGCATGCACTGCTCTCTCAATACTACTAATAATAATACTCCTTTCTATTGTAGGCACAAGGCCTGAATTTTGTGGGAAGGAGGACAGTCGATCACATCGACCCCAATACTCAACTGGTACTTGATTTATCGACCCCGAAAGGATGAAAGGTAAATTCAATCATGGTGGAATTTGAACTCAGAACATAGCGACAGACGAAATACCAAGCATCTCGCACGGTGTGCTAACGATTCTGACAGCTCACCACCTTAATAATAATAATAATAATAATAATAATAATAATAATAATAATAAGAAGAAGAAGAAGAAGAAGAAGAAGAAGAAGAAGAAGAAGAAGAATGATAATGATGATGATGATAATGATGATGATGATGATGATGATGATGATGATGAGAAGAAGAAAAAGAAAGAAGGAAGAGGAGGGTGAGAAGGAGGAGGAGGGTGAGAAGGAGGAGGAAGGGAGAAGAAGAAGAAGAAGAAGAAGAAGAAGAAGAAGAAGAAGAAGAAGAAGAAGAAGAAGAAGACGACGAAGAAGAGGAGTAAGAAGGGGAAGAAAAGAGAAGTATTGTATCTCTATTACAAGGCTAACATGAAATATAGAAAATGGCAGCAAGAACTACATCAACAAAAATATGAGGTCAACTAAATTACAATTCTCACCTTATTTTTCATTTGCTTTTCAAACAAAATTATTTAAATGAAGAGATGTTTTATCAACAGATCATTTACATTTTTTCAACATCGCTTCTGCTTTTTTATTCTCTAGTTAAGGATGATTGCCGAGGAAGCGATGTCAAATGTAAATTAGATGCCATTACAGCTTGTTAGTTAGAAGTGCTAGATTAAATAGAAAGCTGTTTATTTTGCAGATCAATGCCAATAAAGAAATGGTTTGCAGTTTTTCATTATATAAAAAAAAAAACGAAACAGATAAAGGAAAACAATGTAGAAGTGGGAGACACTATCGTAAGTTTTTTTTTTATTTTTAGCTCCAAGTTATACCTGACAAAAATTTCTGAGATCAAATGTGATTCAACCATAGTTAATCTATACTTAAATAAGCATAGTGTAACTCGTATTTATGCAATTTGGTTTCATTTTACGATTAGATGGTATGATTTGGGGTGTATTAAAATGCTATTACTAGCAGGCTGAGCAACAATACTGAGATTCGTTGGCTCTTAACAATTAGGAATGTTACTTTTGTTGTTAAGCACCAGGACATAGACAATCGAGTAGATTGTAATAAAACCCTGGGACTACATTTTCCAACGTACCTTGCAGAACTTTCTCTGCTATTGACAGTATAGAGACTGCATCATTCTTTGCAACTTATGAAATATGCTGTAACTGTCAAAAATAAAATTAAAAAACTCAAATTTTAATCAGACGAATATTTTGAACATTTCTTTATTTTAATACTTTATTGAGCATATTAATAGTTCTGTTTATAATTCCACACAACGTTATGCAAAATAGATCATCTGTCATGATTTTGAAACCAAATGATATTTTTAGCAATCTCTAAATTATCAAGTCATAATGTTGCTTATTGCTATTCTATAGGACGAGTCCCGGATTCTATAAGTTTTGTATCTTTGTAAAATTGGGTATCTTTGTAACTCTGGCGGGTTTTATCACTCACTTCTCGGATACCCGGCCTGTGATCTAGGTTCCTTTTTATGGTAAGCCATTTCACTATCGCTGTACGTTGTATTAGGGTTTGATTCATAATATAATGATGTAGGTCAGAAAAGAGGACTTTGAGCAAGTTCGTCGCCCTCCAAAACTAGTTTATTATGACATTTTCAGTTATATTCCAACGATTCAATATGTTATCGAATTTGTCTCAAACCTATTACATTCCTCTAGATATTATCTCATCACCTATTCGCTGGTTACAATAACTGTAACAAGCTCTCAAGTAATTTTCTTAAAGCTTCTGTTCAAATATTGCCTTTCTGTCAGAAACACATTCCCCTAGAAAATGAATGCTTCATTTTTTTCGCTTTTTCATGTATGAAGCGATTTTCAACAGTTCAGTATTCTGATTCTCAAGTTGCCATTAGTATGCTTCAATGACGACCTTTCTAATACTGTCTCTGTAATATTTATTTTTTTTATTTATTTATTTATTTATGTGTTTCAGCCAAGTGGCTGCGGTCATGCTGGTGCACCAGTTTTGAATGAATACCCTAAATTCAAATACATTACTCTGTGTAACAAAATTTAAATCTGTTTATTTTTGCTCAGTAAGTGTTATTTTCTATTTGATTCTATTAAGAAATCGAAGAATACGCCTACTACTCTCGTCAAACTTAGGTCTTGTGACCTAGACATCAATATTTTCAAATTGACCTATTTTCCATTACATTTCTGACAGTTTCAGCGCTGAGTTGCTGAATCAGAAATATCGTTATAGAAACTATTCTGCTTAATACCACAGATTTACTTATCAGTTGGTTGACCCTGAGCACTTAAGCATGTCCTTTAATGACTAACAATATGTGCATATCTTATGATGACCAGGAATAGTAGGGGAGCATCATAGCTATGTGTTCACAAGGATTATTTGGGGTTTGAATAAATGAAGTAAAACCAAACTTTGAAAGAAATAGTAGCCATTTCTCATACTTTCTAGGGGTAAGCAACGAGGAAATAACAGTTGCTACCCAAGGACAAAAATCGTGTTATACAATGTTATTCAGACGCGTATTGAATCTGTATCTTAAAATGCATGACTTTACTTGTAAGAAGTTGTTCCTGTTATTTTTTCTCCGGTCTAGGCTCAAAGTCGATATTATTATGACGACATTCCATCACTTCCAATATGATCATTAAAATTTCTGCCCATTTTAACGTACCTTTTCTTTAATCTTAACTCTGATTTTTATTGCTGTACTGTGTTAAATGAATGTGATATGTCTTTAAATATGTCAGAAGAAAAAAAAAAATCCGCAAAATAATTATATATTGGCTTCTTTTATTCTAGACTTTATAGCACTGAACACAGGAGCTGTTGTACGCATTGTTGAAAAAGACGAATGCTTCACTAGGCTATCTCACATTAGAAATAATTTGTGAAAAACGTGTCCAGTTGTTATATGTGTTATAACTACTATATTCTTTCTGTGTGTGATTTATTTCTGTGTGTGATTTATTTCTGTGTGTGATTTATTTCTGTGCGTGATTACAGATCGTGTACTGAGGGTGCTGATGAAAATCAAGGAATTAAAACAAATGTTCAATTCTCCACTCGAGAAGAACATGAAGTTGCGAAAGTGAACGAGAACAGAAATAGTGTTTAAGTTAGAGCAAAAACTAACAAATGAATTGAGGAGAAGAAACAGGATTTGACTTTGCATTTTTAGATAACATTACGAAGGCGATTAAATGCGAATGAAGAAATGTAGGCAAAAGAAAAACAAAGAACATGAAGATTATTTTAGTATAGAAAAAAGAAATGTGTTTTGAAGAATGCCTGTCAAATCTCATTAGCATTACAAACGTAAATTCTCTTTTATCGCATAAATTTAACTTGACTTCATGCGCATATAAGCGTGCACAAATTCATATGTCTAGCAATCTGTCAATCTCTCTATGTACTCATTTATTTATCTGCAATATTAGTTACATATAAGTATATTCAAGTACGTGGCCGAATGGATAGGGCTATTGGGCTCACGACATAAGGTCATGGTCTCAATTCCTTGGTTAGCGGCGCGTTCCATCATTCAGCAAAATATTTCACCTTTAAATGAGTAACAGCCAAATGCTGCTGAGCAGTCTATGACCTCCACCTGTCACAACCCTCGATGTTCTGCTGAGTCACAAACAGAATGAAGGAGGAGAGGATGTAAATGCCGGCTTACAATTACGTCAACACCTACAGAAATTACTGAAAAACGTGGATTCACGCTATCGGGTCGAACTCGCTTGCAAATGACTGTGTTTTATCATTTATATATATATATATATTTTTTTTACTGTTTCATTATAACTATTTACTTATTTCATTGGTTTTAGTCAATGGAATGTGGCCATGATGGAATGCGATCTGAATAGATTTCATCGGTGGAAATTCAATTTAACGCTTATTGTTATCGATTTGCATGTATCCTTCCTCAATGTTAATGTACAGCACCACAATTTTAAACATTATACACATGTATACACACGCAGAC
>NC_068987.1:53673742-53676242 GCF_001194135.2 Octopus bimaculoides | reverse complement strand
ATGAAAAGAAACCCAGTAATTCTTGGATAGAATCCTATATTGCAGCAAAGAGTTTGAAGTGCTGGATCTCATGGCCCAGAAAGTTCCAAATACCCTCTGTTGTACACAAAACTTATACTTACTGACGTGTGAGCAAATATTAATTTCATCTATTAATATCAGTGTAATTGAAATGAGGTTAAATAGATAGGCTTGATACTTTATGCTACTTTCGTAAGGCTTGATACTTTATGCTACTTTCGTAACTGAGAAATATATTTTGTACACACATGAAGAAAATTTACGAAATAGTTTCATCATAAAGTCTATCCTCTTTTTCTAACATATATTTTCCTATAATTACAATGGGATCTGTGTACCAGGAACCTCATACCACTAAAAACTATTTTAATTATATTGTTTTACTTCAGTGAACAAGAGTATTAACACTGCAACAAACTGTACCTTTCTTAGAAATTCTGTTGCTTGATGAGTGATGCATGAGATTAAAAATAGTGACAATTTAACAATGTGCTTGATAGGCAGCACTGGATTTCGATTTTGATATCCTCACCGATATCTTAATAAATGCTTCTTCACTATTCTAAACAAATATGGCTCGATTCCTACTACTGGGATGAATATTATTATCCTGTTTGTTTAATTGATGTTTACAAAATGTAATCCGTACCTGTTTTTAGCTGGATATACTATATCTACGACTACATTATCTAAATCAGAACCTAGCGTCTTAAATCATAACCTAACGTGTCTAATCAGACCGTGTCGTCATGAAACATTGTTGGGTGTAACTTGAGGGCAATTTGGCAGCAATTTCTAGCAGACCTAGTGATCACGCAGAGTTTCTGACAGTGTATCTTGGCACAGATTTTCAATTTCGTGCTGCGTTGTAATATCTACACCAGTGAGTCTTCACTCTAGTTGGTAGGAATGGAAGTCAATATTGCCAGTAGATCAACCATGTCCCACAATCACAGGTGGGTCGGATGTCATTAGTGCTAGTTTATGAAATACATATATTTATACAAAGCCATCACTGCTGCTTAAAATGTTGAACCTTTAAAATATAATAATGGCTGCTTTTTAGTTAGTGAGTTAGCTTATGATGTAAATCGTTTGGCGCTTAATCAAAATAGATACCAGTATTATTGGAAAGTAGAAAAGTTTGAAATGCTTGACTAAGCCATTGAAATACTATAATACAAGCCTATGATACGATGGGTACAAGCTGAATTATGTACTTTCAATTCCTGTGGAAATTCATATTAAAATATTTAAAAAAAATTTAAAGTAAAATTGGCATAGGTATTGTATTGGAATAGATACAAATGATGAGTTGCCATTCTAAAATTCTGCATTAAAAATATGGGAATAAGCCAGATCAATGCGATTTTAAATTTTCATTTAAATTAATGCATACCACCTTCTCAAATAACTTTCAATAAGTTATGGGCTTCAAAACTACCCTTTCTATCATTGCTAATTTTTCTGAAGGTAAAAGACAAGTTTATAGGGGTTGGATGCAATACAAGTCTCTAAAAGTTTTCATGAAAACAATTTATTGAAAGTCTTCAGCTAAATCGATTTTCCCTAAGCAACATTTGTTAATATTTTAGACGGAAGAAAGATAGGTGTTTGTGAAGTTCACACCTTTTAAAATATATTAGCAGTGAAAATATAATAACCTAGTTTTGTTTATTAATTATATTTCACTGAGATTTAAGGTATATTTTCAGAATAGTGGATAATCTTTTCAATATATTATAATGTTTAGTCCTTTGGGGAAGGAAGATTCCACAAAATTTTAAAATGATATTAATATCAAGTTTCGTAAGAACTCAGACTTTCACGTTCGGTTAAATATCGATTCTGTGGACAAAATACGAAGCATATTTAAAAGATGGGCATGATTGCATTTATAGCGTAGGATTTCAATTCAGTGAAGAATGTGACGAATCTAAAACGGAAAAGAAATATGTCACTTTGTCTAGCGCTTTATATTTTGAGTCAATTAAAAACTCATACATTTAAATGTATACTTTGGTCAAACAAATAAAACCTTTATTCCATACGAGAAGAAATCAAAAGAAGTACATAGAATAGCAATTTTAACGATAACCATCATGAATTCACTCAGAGGCAGCTGAAAAAAATTTTCTATGACGATTTTACTGACATGAGAGCAAGAATATGTTTTGTGTAAGTTATGTCAATACTCTTATTTTACTATTTCATATTTAAGAAAAAAACACAAAAGCCATGATATTAATGTTGTTATAATATTTGTTGTATATACATGCTCTCAGTTTCTTTTCTCAATAATGCTTTACAGAAGGAAATTGTTATCTCGCTCAATTCGTAGCAAAAGGAGCGAGACTGCTACAGTAGGCGAAAACAAATATATATGAATAAGATGAAAACTTTGGAATATATATATATATGCATATATATACATTGCAAAAGTTTTCATATATCTATATCTATATCTATCTATCTATCT
>NC_068987.1:53673600-53673732 GCF_001194135.2 Octopus bimaculoides | reverse complement strand
TATATATATATATGTATGTATGTATGTATGTATGTGTGTGTGTGTGAGTTTATAGATAGATTGATCGATAGAGATTTAGAACCAAGTAGAAACAGAGAGAGAGAGAGAGAGAGAGAGAGAGAGAGAGAGAGA
>NC_068987.1:53671050-53673590 GCF_001194135.2 Octopus bimaculoides | reverse complement strand
AGAGAGAGAGAGAGAGAGATAGAGAAAGGAAGAAGGAAAGAGGGAGAGAGATTGACAAACTGCGGGAAAGAGAGAGAGAGAGAATAAAATACTGCAGTAGATACGCCCTCAAGGGAAGCGCACATTCACAAATATTCATAATATACTAAAAAAAAAATAAAAACGGAGCAGTTAAGCACGCACACACGCAGACAAATATCCATAAACGCAAACCTACATACATACTCGGTATTTATTCAGTTCGAAGGAAAGCTACTCATTAATTCAGAAATTCACATTTTTAGTGACACACACGCACACACTCATGAATTTATTTTCCCTCTCTCTCTCTTACATTATATATGTACCCAATTCGTACACACGCACAAATATACACGGAATTTTGTCAGTGAACAGGTCGCAGTCTCAAAGCGAAGAAAATACTTTGGCAAATTAAATTTAAATGTTGAAGTGAATCTAACGGTTTTTGTGTGTTTTTAAATGGCTTATAAACACCTTCCACGTTGCAATTCTATGTATGTATATATATGTGCGTACATACATACATATACTTATGAATATGTATATAATGCATTTATATTTGTATGTACATTTATATGTGTATATATTATATATATATGTGTGTGTATGTAGATCACTCTCTCTATATAAGACGAACATACATGCATATATGTATATATTAACATATACATATATATGTTTGTATATATACATATATATATGTGTGTGTATGCGTGTATACATTTATATATGTACATATATATACGTACATACACACACCCATACACACACTTTTTGACATGACTAGAGATTCCATCATCATATACACATAAACGCATATTTATATGTATACGAATATATGCGTATTTGTAGATGTAAATATATGTATGTTTGTATGTGCATATATATATACATAAACTTCAGCATAGTAAACGCATGTGTCTAATCTCTTAAGTGTAGGTAATATCGTTAAACAGAAAATATTATTTCATCAATGGGATATATGTATTTCTTATCAGCAAACTATATTGTTGAAATATATATACTGGTTTTAATACACTACATAAAGCATCCAACTGTTATGGCTGTTATGCAGCAAATTGCTTTTAACATAGCATAAATACATTTTGATTTTCCTTGGAAATCTCTCTAGATAAATATTGACCATAAAGCGAATTCCTATATTCTTTTTATTCTAATCATCAAAAATACTTTATCTTGGAAAACGTCGCAGTTTTCTCGAAACATTTTATGCTATCTTTGTTATGTCATAGGAACATTGTATTAGTGGCAGTCTCAAGGTTCCTTATCTGTTCTTCGTCTATGAAATATCTGGCTGGTGATTATTTTGTATACAATTCTCCATTTTATTATTTATCTACCAACTACTACGTGATATTTGCAGAGCTACTAGTACATAAAAAACAAACATATACTCATCAACACACAATAGACAGAAACCCGCAGAGATATCTTTAAACATGAATACACGTTCGTATATATCAAATGGCTAGCGATTAAAATCTACTAGCTCTTACCACGATTTCCTCAGTTATTTTAAGAGTCTATCTGTTCACAAGTAAACACAGGCACGCTCTCGACATTCTAGACCATTGTACCAACAATACATTGAGTATGTGACGGCCTGAGGTAGATAAAGTTGGCTGGTACACGTTTTGAGTTGAATAGATTGCAGCAACGAGCTCAAAGATAGAATGCATTGCCTGATTCACAAATCGAATGCATGACCACACGAATATAAGTCCAACACTCTTGCGAATACAACACGCACATTAGAAGGCGTCACAGTAAGGCTAGTGATTAAGAAGTTCGATTCTTATTCATGTGGTCGTTACTTCATATCTATCTATCTATCTATCTATCTATCTATCTATCTATCTATCTATCTATCTATCTATCTATCTCTACATGCATACATACATACACAGACACACACAGACACATACACAGACACACGAAATCTTTATCCAATATAGTATGAATAATTAAAGAAAGAGAATTGAACCCCCCCCCCCCCGATAAACTGAACTATGGTCAAATTGTAACTAAGGTCAAGAAATACAGGGGACGAGGCGGCAAATGTTACACCTGCATAACTGAAAAACTAAATATCATAGCATCAAGAGTAAGCGCTTTAAATATTAGGGAAGACACATTAATCCTCTGTATGCACAAGCGACAATTCATATTTCGAAATTCCAAGCATGACCTCCACCACCCACTATGCCACCCCTCCAACTTTGATAAGTTCTACACTGGATATCGAATATATGCTTTATATCTACATATCTATGCATGACACATATTCATGACATTACATGTTTCATAGAAAAATCACATATATACAAAAGCGTATCAATTCACAGTCACATCAGCACGGATTTACGATGGACCAATCTAGGCGTCAAAATCAGTGAAATTCCATAATTGTATCCACTTACTCAAACACAAATAAGATACATGATGCACGTGTGTATGTGTGTATGTACACACACACACACACACACACACACACACAC
>NC_068987.1:53670606-53671040 GCF_001194135.2 Octopus bimaculoides | reverse complement strand
ATATATATATATACATATAAGTATATACATATATATGTGTGTGTTTGTGTGGAATTTACTCGCGTGTGCATTTATACATTTGTACGTGCATGAGTGTACTCACATGAAATGATTAACTAATTAATCAATTCATGCTCAGAGCAGTTCCTTGTAAAGATCTCAGGAGCAATGCAAGCTACACAACTGTTAAGGTTTCCTTATAAATTGCCTAAAATTATACGTATGTATGTTTCTTTACAAATCCTGCTTATGCTCGTGTAATTTCGTCTTTTCTTATCCAAAATGGAGACGAGTACCAACGTTCCCATGCAGCAGGCTTGATTATTAAGAGATTCCTCCCTATATAAAACCACTGGTATTCTTGTTATCCCACAAATAAAGTATATACGTATACATGTATGCATTTATATATATATATATATATATATATATAT
>NC_068987.1:53669434-53670409 GCF_001194135.2 Octopus bimaculoides | reverse complement strand
GTGGGTGTGGGATGGGTGCGGGTGTATTTATATATGCATGTATATGTGTTGATATCTATCTATCTGTCTGTCTATCTGTCTATCTATATCTGTAGATATAATATAATATAGGATAAAATCTTTATAAGAATTTATCAAGTAGTCAGGGTGAAAAAACCCATAAGGATAAAACCTATCGTTTTTTTTTCCGTAAATATATATAATTTATATAAGGGCATTACTATACAATAATGCCTCACGCTTAGAGGGACTAAATAAGTAAAAAACTATCAAAAATAAGCACATATTTACCGAAAGCGAGAGAATGCATTTTTCAAAGTTAACCTCCTAAAAACATTTAACTGAACGGCAAACCACTGCTTTCATATTTAATACAGCAAAAACTATGTAGTAAGCTGCATCTTTTATTCATCAGTGCACGTATGGTCAAGACACATAAAGAATAAACAAAAATCAACATACCCTGATGTAACCAACACAGTACGATGACTTCTGTTCATCCCTATATAATCGTGAAAGAGGCGGGCTTTTTCAAAATTGCATCTCGGTAACACGTGCTTTTACAGAATAATATTCAGCACTGAATATATTCTAATTATTTATAATATAATATAGGATAAAATCTTTATAAGAATTTATCAAGTAGTCAGCGTGAAAAAACCCATAAGGAAAAAAACCATCGTTTTTTTCCGTAAATATATATAATTTATATAAGGGCATTACTATATAATAATGCTTCACGCTTAGAGGGACTAAATAAGTCTTGACTTATTTAGTCCCTCTAAGCGTGAGGCATTATTATATAGTAATGCCCTTATATAAATTATATATCTGTAGATAGATATATAGATACATAGATAGATGGATAGATAGACATATATAGATATATATATGTGTGTATATGTATACATATACAGAGAGAGAGAGAGAGTGTGTGTGTGAGAGAGAGAGAGAAAGAGAGAGTGAGTGAGTGAG
>NC_068987.1:53664883-53669424 GCF_001194135.2 Octopus bimaculoides | reverse complement strand
AGAGAGAGAGAGAGAGAGAGAGAGAGAGAGAGAGAGAGAGAGAGAGAGAAAAGGGTGACCAGTTTTACGGCATCCAAGAATATATTTTGTCTTGCTTGCCTCATACACCGATACTTCATAATATTTCTCCCAGTGTAAGGTGACCTCTGTGAAAATAATCTATGCGTTAGACGTAGAGGGTAAATATTCTTCAAACGAAACTCCTCATCGTTTTTGAAGTGGCACTGAAAATTACAGTTTTATATATATCTACATATTTATTTATTATATGTGTGAGTATGTGTGTCGCTTTCAATTGTACACATTTAAATTTGCAGAAAAATATCTGGAAAGTGCTGTTTTTCATGAGTTGTAGAAAAGCAATGATATTACATTAAAGTTAGACTTGAAAAATTAGATATCTTTTTCTCGAAACATAATCATTTCTCCAGAAGAATAATATACTTATAATATACTTATTTTCGCTTCGATCCAAGTCCTTTGCATTACTGCATTTAAATTCTACTTTTGTATGTCTAAGACCTAAGAATACATTTCTCACGCCTTAATGGGGAGTGTTGAGCTAACTGACTTTGGTTGCAATTTGTACCCATTCGAGAGACCACATAGAATTCCATTTAGCTTATATCAATATATAGGAGTGTTATCTTAATAGAAATTTAAGAAATCCTATGATTTATTATCAGCAGTTTTACATCAGAATAGACAGAACTTTTGAGTATATTATCAGGAACAAAATCAAATGATTCCGCTGTAGACATTTTTGTGTCTACATTCAAACCTCGTATCATTGTTTAGTATGAAGTCCTTGATATTCAAAGGTGACCACTGCTTCAATTAAACAATCATAACTATATTGTGATATACGATATATGACATCCAACTATTTAATACTTATTCTCCTTAAGCAACCTCATGCGCTATTCGCATTCATTACCTTGTATATTAAACATTCATCTCAAAACTCAGAGCTTACCCATTCCTGCAATTGTTCCTCATTGAAGAGTGTTTATTGAAATGCTGAATAAAATATTGAACTTCTTTGTTCTATTTTATTCTGTAAACTGAAACGATTTTGCCTTTTGTTTTATAATTCATTTCATAAGATGGAATTATCGATTATGATAATTAATATCCACGAATAACGTTTTCTTGTTGCTTTTTAGGCTAAGATTTAGGGAAGATGGGGGAAAAGTGGTGAAACTGATACAAACTAGAAATGCAAGAACAAATTTTAAATTTAATTACTTGTGTTAAATGCTTCCCTGTCGCTTAACCTTGTCAGTAAATGCTTTGATAAAATATAACCAATTGATGTTACGACAAAATACTCATAAAAATACTAATCTACTAATCAAGAAAAAGAATGACAGCAGTTAAGCGGTCAGATAATCACAATAGTGAAAATGAGGACAAATTGTTGCTCCTGAAATGAACAAATTGATTGTTGCTCCGTCGAAGTGTCCAGGCTCGACTGAAATTCAATTTCACGCTTCATTATATTGCGAAACAATAAGTTATTTCGCCTACTCTATCTGTATTCTTCCTTTATCCTCTCAGTCACTATAATGCGTTGAAAGCTAGCATTAGTCCTTTTATCAAAAGATGAAAGCTGGTAGTATCAATTCTTAAGTACACAGCTTAAACATCTCTACGTAACAGCGTTGGTTTAATGGATCATAAGAAATTGAAGGAAACCCTTTAATTTGAACATGAAACGGCACTTTTTATTCGATTCATTAGGTCAGCTTTCTTTTCTCTCTTTAATAATGAAGAACCGATAAAATTATCACTCCTACACAATATACACACACATATACATGGAGTAGTACACACATATACACGCGGACATGTATTGCTCACACACTTGCATTACACAAAGCTGAAATATTGGAACAGACAGATACACAAGTGAAAGCGTTCCGTTTATAGCTATTCATTCACATGAAAACCTCGGTTAGATGAATTTTGTTATCATTAATAACTACACATTTGAACATGAACTGATACTCCATTTTATTATTTTCTTTGATAGAATATTTTTCTACAATACTTTTTTGAGAATTTAAAAATGGATCTTTTGGAATATTTCTCTAAAATATTCAAGTTTGTGGGATTGACACCACGTACCAAACAGCACATTAATAAATTGCATAAAAAGCTAACAATAAAGCTATGACTTTTGCTCTTAGAGTATAGTTTATAACGCCACATTTGACGCAAACAAAAATGAAAGGGGTTTCTAACCATTAGTTTCCATTGATATTTAAAGAAAAAACACAAGGCAAGGTTTAGTCCTCATCAAAGTCTGATTGTCAATTTGCAATGAAATGGACAGATCTAGTAATAGTAGTTTGAGAAATATTTTTTGGTTTTCTGGTGTTTAAATTCGAATGTTTTGTATTATTAGAATTAATTTTTAGTTGCTCAATTTAAAGTCAAAAGTGATTTACAGTCAATGTGTAAAAAGTGTTTTCACTGGATCGACAAATCGCCTGCAAGATTTGCAAAAGCACAAATGTACAAGACCCAATACTTGTCAGCTGTGGGTTTGTGTTTGATTTATGTCCACAGCGAAGATACTTAACCTTTAAATGATAGAGTACCTCTAGTTGTGTGAAGGCGCATGCCTCAGTGGTTAGAGAGTCGAGCTGTGCGTCGTGCTCTTAAGCGAGACAATTTATTTCATATTGCACCAGTTCGCTCAGCTGTAGAAATGAGTTGCGACGTCACTGGTGCCAACCCGCATCGGCCTTTGCCTTTTCCTTGGATAACATCGGTGGCATGGAGATGGGAGGCTGGTGTGCCTGGGTGATTGCTGGTCTTCCATAAACAACCTTGCTCGGTTTTGTGCCTTGGAAGGGAACTTTCTGGGTGCAATATCATGGTCATTCATGACCGAGGGTGGTAAATCATTGCGGCCATGTGTTAAGGCAATTAACTGACGTATGGTTCTCTATATTGTAGATCGGATTGAGTATACTCTCATACATAAATCTGCAGTGGATGGGTACCATGACACTAACTGTCATGGAATGTTTGTATAAAAATTGTATTTTCAATGACATCGACTGAAATCAATGACTCTCCCTAGCATGACGGGCACTTTGGCATGTCGTTACAATATACACCTTATTGGTAGAGATTACACGTTCAAATAGCACTTTCAAAAGAAGTGCCAGCATTTTTATTGTATTTTAATTTTGAATTAATTATCATATATATGATTTTAACTAATTAGAGCGTAATTAGCTGCTAAATGTTCTTCAAATCACATTCTGTTATGGAAATATAAATATAGTAAATAATTTACCTGTGTGGTTCAGCTGGAACAAGATATTTAAAAATGAATGATTCCCATATGTTTTCATCATATGTAATGTCTGTCTTGAACTTTCTGTTAGTCGTTAGTAAAGTAAGGTGATATTTATAGATTTTCTAGGAGGGGTATCAAACAGACATGTTCAAGGGCCCAAACTTGATGTATTAAATTCCTTCCTCTTTGTTGGAAGCTCATTCTCCTGAATGGATCCCTAGATTGCCGAAAAAGAACTTCTGGACTTAGAAGGCTTCACTTGCGGCAGGAGTCAGCGAAACGAGTCAGATAAGACAAAAACATGGAACTCTACACTAAACCTTGCATCACCCCATCTCAGATGCTCGCGTCATCGCAGTGTTGGAAATGACGGAATGTCTCAGAATGGAAGCTTGCCTTCTCAAATGATTACAGCAGTTTCGATAATTTCAGGCACACAATGCATATTAATTTATGAGGAATTATTATTCTTGGTAAAACTATCCTGTACAAATAAAGAAAAAAAAAGTCATATTGTCTCAATAAACAACCTTAAGTATCTGAAGTGTTCAAACATTAATAATTGGGAACACCGCACACAGAAAGAAGAGAAAGGAATTCTTACAACCAAGGGCAATAAGCTGGTAGACTTAGTAAATGTGGGTTTTTAATCAATCAATGAAATGCAAGGCTTTAAAACTGCCGGCTAATGAAGTTCTGCAGAGTACAAAGTCTATGTCAATTTCTGCAGCCATATTACACATTAAAAGATGGAAATAGTTCTCCATTCAAGCACATCTGAAGACAAATAATGATGCTTGAAAGCATTTACCTTCCATCAGTGGAGTACTGCTGACCTTTATGTCCAAAAATATTCCCATCTACTGCCAAATGACGATCAATTTTGGAGAAATTTATAAAAGATGAGCTGCTGTTGGTGTGACTCTTACGAAAGCTATGTGATACGTGTCTCATACAAATAATTAATATATTAACCAAGGCTAGCAGGTTATTCAGGAAAAAAGTGGCATGAAGTGTGTTACAGCCATTTATTTCATGAACGACGGTAAAGTGAATTCATTCAAAATCGATTAGAAAAGCAGAATGTATATATGTCTCCATCTCTCTTCCTACTCTTCTCTCTCTCTCTTCCTACTCTTCTCTCTCTCTCTTCCTACTCTTCTCTCTCTCTCTTCCTACTCTTCTCTCTCTCTCTATCTCTCTCTCTCTCTCTCTCTCTCTCTAT
>NC_068987.1:53660870-53664635 GCF_001194135.2 Octopus bimaculoides | reverse complement strand
AGAGAGAGAGAGAGAGAGAGAGAGAAAGAGAGAGAGGTGGGGAGAGAGAAGAAATCTTACATAAAACTATGCTTTACAAATTTGTTCAGAGTTCCCTCTCATAGGTGCATCCAATTGACAAGAGTCAAGGATTCTCGAAAAATCGATGTCTGAGATTTCTGATAGATGGCGACACTAAACAAACCGGATGCTTTCACAAATTGTTTTACTAGAAGACAAATGTTTTCCCTACGGTAACTGCAGTGAATTTACCTTTTAGCAGTTGAAAGATGTCACAAACATATTTTTAATAACCTAAATTTTCCTTATACGTATATATATAACTATACGTGCACGTATAGATGTGTGTATGTGTATCTATCTATATATATGTGTGTGTATGTGTGTATTAACATTCGGTTGATAACTGATGAAGAATTAGAGTCTTCTGTGTCTGTCCTACGTCCTACTTGTACTTTATTAGGTATGGTTGTTTATTTAATGCATTTTTTAAAATTTATAATGTATATATATATATATATATATATATATATACTTTTATACTACTAAGTTACGGGGGCATAAACACACTAACATCGGTTATTAAGCGATGGTGGGAGGACACACAACCACACAAATATATATATATATATATATATATATATATTGGTAGCAAGGTTGTTTTGAAGGAAGGTATCTTGCTTTACTCATTAACTTTTAAGTTTTTCCACCGGCTAGCTCATCAGTCACTATGTTGTTCAATTCACAATGATTCTGAAGGAATTGCTTGTGCACAGTTTGTACATAACCTTTAGCCAAGCAATAGGCCTATAGTTTTCAGCCAACTCGATGGTTTTATAATTGGCTACAAGATGTGTTCGTGCAATCCAACTTGATTCGTCAATCTGATCATCCATACTACTTTTGGATATACTTATCTGTAGTTTCCTGCAAAATACCATACTCTTATACCAGTATCCATCAATTAGATCCGTTTCAAGAGTTGATGTGACGTGTAACCACAGGGTTTTGTTAATTTATTAAAAATTGCAATTGGTGAGGTATTAACTTATTATTCCTCTTACATTTTATTATTTTAGTTAACCATCCAATAAGGCGGTGCACATTGTTGCGGTTTTCTTCAAATTTTGCTTTCCACCTAGTTTGCTAGCGTTTAGTTGTTTCATTGTCGCGTTCGCTGCAAACATTTGTTCTTTAAGGGTGATAGTAACTGTGTATATAAGGGTATTAATATTCCATTAATTTACATCACATAAGTTCATTTACACTCCAGTGACATTGTCGATATATTTTATCATTACAGCTGTTAGAATTTTTCGAAATCATGTTAAAAATAGCATTTCGCATAACGGTAGTTTCACCAAAATAGAAAAATTTTCTACGAATTTTGGTTTCAGGATGTTCCTCAGTTGAATGTATTCCACAGTTGCCTAGATTTGAAGAGCCGCAAGAGTTTAGTGGTAGCGGCAGTGCTTTGCTTATATTATTTCCGATCTCTCTTCTAGCAGGTTATGGCCAGTTCTCAAAGTTTTGAGAAGATGGAATTACATTACGAGAACAACCCATTAATTTTTAAAGAAAGATGCTTGTTGTTGAAGGTGTTAAGTGGTAAAGCAGCATAAGTTGATATGAGATCTGCCCCAGCATTTTTGTAACCGGTTCATATATCCGACAGAAAGGTCTCAACGGGATTCATCATAATATCGAAATAGATCTTGCTTTAGATCAAGAATCCAAGTATAATGAGAGGAGTACCTGCGACTTCTCAGATGGCTTACTGTTGCGGTAGTAGAGTTTCCGGTGTTATTAATTTCAGTCATGATCGTGTTAGCGAAATTCCACAAAGCAAAAGGTCTGAATAAAGCTACGTTTATAAGGAAAATATGTTTCTATTTCTCTTATTTATAATTGGAAAAAATAAAACAGTTACTGATTTAGCTTGGAGGAGTCAGCATAAATGTGGAAGAAAAGGTTCAAAAAGGAGTTTATAGTTTGGGTAGAACAAACAAGCAAGAGTAATAGAACAATGCATGACTATACATATAATGTAAATTTTAATCGACAGAATGTTATTAAAGCAACTCAGGCGCTGCAAGGCTATATGTTCGCATGGACACATTCGTATGCACATACATATATACATACATACGTAAAAACATACAGACACACAAACATACATATATACACACATGCATATATATACATACATGTATGAATACATGCATATATATATATATATATATAAAGATATGTATATATATTTATTTATTCTTTCAGATGCTGACGGCTGTTGCATAAAATGATTACGGCATACCTGCGAGGTATGTTTTGCATCATGTTTTCTCTTTTTCCTCTGATGAGACGCTTCCTCACGCACTCATACGCACACACACAAATACACGGATACATTCATGTACATACATACATACATACATACATATATATATATATATATATATATATATATATATATATATATATATATATACATACACACACACACACACACACACACACGCACACACACACACACATATATATATATATATATATATATCATAAACAAGTACATATAAACACACTCACACGCACATATTGACAGCTAATGCTAAAGAAAATTTTCAAGAAATAAACGAGATTGTTATTTCATATATCTCGCTTGTGCTTTCTTGAAGGATTATTCATGGTATCTAAATTAAAATTGACATTTTTGCTTGTGATTTTATTTCTGTTCCACCAACATGTGTGTAAGTGTTTCGGTGCGTGTACATACACACATACATATATACGTCTACAAACAAGAATACATGGCTACACACACCCCTCTACCCACACACAAACACAGATCACACGCACACACACACACATGATGTCTATATATATATATATATATATATATATGTATATAAATTAAACGAAGGAAAAAACAATTTGTATATTTATTTACATATATCTGTAAATATATATAGTTGTTGAGGAAATTTGATAGTCTATTCAGAGACCAAGAATATGCATATTTTAAGCAGCAACGCCTCGTCGTAATATGTATACAAACACATACAGTTGCAAATGGCTGTCTTTTTGTCAACAGCTGAATGTATTGGGTCATCCCATAAATAATGCAGTCTTTTCAATTGCATGAGATAAAAGTCGGAACGGGATGGGATAAACTACCTGCATCAGCTTGCTATAAAAGCAGATATTACGTCTGGAAACAACATGTCTCCTATTGTCACTGGGGTCCATAGGGTCAAATTAGCTTTAACCCCTTCCCAATCGACTGCAGGCCCCATGCTGACATTCAGGAACCTGGGCCTACCGTCCCCCAAGCCCCGCCGAATGGTATCAGAAATTCACCCAGCCTTGGTACCCGGGTGCAGTCCAAACACCCAGGCTCTGGTGATTCCTTTCCCGCAATAAGTAGGGAGGAACAAAATTTCCTCTCCCTGCAGGGGCTGGCTGACCGCTATGCCAGCCTCTTCAGGGGAGTCAAATAGCAACCACACCGTTGCGTATTTGACTCCCCTTGTAATATAATAATTTTTGGCTGACAAACAGCTTGCCAGCTCTTTCATTATTTTTTCTCTATTGAAAAGGGCAATGGCGTTACGTGACCTGGAATAGGTCCGCTAGACCACTGTCCTCTTCTCTGTCTCTGCAATCCACTGCTTGGGTGGGACAGCCTCCCACTCCAAGACCGTGTCCTTCTTCTGGGACGCCATGTCCGTTCAAAAATTGAAATACACAACAGTTATAGAAGACAAA
>NC_068987.1:53657711-53660499 GCF_001194135.2 Octopus bimaculoides | reverse complement strand
CCTTTTTTTGAATTCAAGGAATTCACAATTTACAAAAACACAGCAGCCGCCGAGAGCAGGCGAAATTCTTTCAGAGCTGGGCGCAATTTATTATCAAAAATTAACAGTACAACAAATTACTCCCAGTTCCGACAAACAAAATCACCTACCTGGACGACGTTCTCTGTTCTCGTTCTTTTTTTCTTTTTTCTTTTTGGATGGAGCACGACAGACTCACATCTACTCTACCTGACAGCAAGAAGCAACTGAACTTTCCGGAACCGGAAGCAAGCTTCTTACCACAGAGCCACGCCTGGATGACAAAAACATTTAACATTGTAAATATAACTGTTAGAATTTGACTGTCATTCACATTACAAGTTTCCTATATAAAAATTTGTTTGCCTAACTTATTAAGTTACTTAGAACATCGTGTGGGTATTTGAAGGCCTCTTGTTCGATGCATATAATGTATTTGCAAAATCATTGTCAACATCGACGAAGCTATTTATTGCACTTGCTATTCAATCAAATGACGAAGTTGGCGCTTCCGTGAAAGGAGTGTGAAATATAGGCTTACTGGTGATGAGATGGTACAGCGAGTATTAATATTTATGCATGATAATATTAAGCTAATTTATTATAACAGATGGGCTGTTCTATAACAAGATATGGGTACTTCGTTTGAGGAAAACACACACACATACACACACTCATGCACATGTGATTTACTGATTCAGTTAGAATCCTGACAGTTAAATAAAATATTAAAAGTAAATAACAAGTTTAAGTCATCACCTAAAGTATATGCATAAAAAAATTGACCTTATCAAATAATATTCCATTGCCATAGAGAAATAGCGCTGCAGCATCAACGATTTTGGAAGCTGTACACAAGAAACTCTGCATGAAGTTGTAGATAATTGTAAGGAATGCCCCTTGTCGAAAAAGTCCTATTTCTCTTTTGCTAGTGTAGGGATTCAACAAATGAACAAGAACAGTCGACAAAATATACAATCTTCAAAGAAATATCGACCGAAATTATATATATTGTACTTAGATTATGTAGCTTATTACCTTCATTGTTAATAATGTGCTTACATTTGCTATAAGGAGAGCGTTAATGCACAACACTGAAAATTCTTAATAGTAATGAAACCGGTTAGAAAAGATCTGTACTAACTATGTATTTATCATTAACTTTAAAAATTACATGAAAGTTAAGAGCAGGGTTTGCAGTCACGTTTTGATTTTCAATTATGAAAGGTATAACGATTTTGTAAATATAAAGCTATATAATAGTCTCCATCAGTTAGGTCGTCAACCTAGACTATCCGGGCGTTCGAATCCTTCGTTAAATGTAAAATTCTTGTGTGTGCATTCAAGATTTTCGGTCAGTTAGTAGACATTGAGTTGTGGCAAATCAGTTGTTCCAGGAATGCCTTCGGTGGATAATGTTTCTGATACCTTTCAATTCACGTAAAACGGATCCCTAATCCTTAATATTCTTTGGGGAAGAGAGAAAGCTGAGTGAACCACAGTTAACGTAATATCAATGATAACTTAATTCGGATTTATGTTCAAACTCTACTGGATTTATTAGAGGAAGAGATGGGTAAGCTTGTAAGGTAATATACTGGAAACCTGTTTTCCACCAGGACAATAATAGAAATAAGCGCACTGCGAATATTTAATGACGAACATGCACGTGTGTGTGTTTGTGTATATATAGATTTGTGTGTGTGTTGGCTTCTGTGCGTGTATGTTATTACAGTGTGGACTAAATAGCAACACAAATGCCAGTACATTCTTTCTGTACCAATGCTTAACAGAAGAAAGATAAAGTACTTATCCAGGCAAACTGTTTCGTGGTTTGTTTCATTGTTGTTCATCAATAGTCTAGTACAGCTACTTATATACTCATTACAAACTAGGCTTGCCCCGTGACGGGCAGTCTAATTTGCACATCTTTCCTTTCGACTACACGTCATTAATTAAAGCAAATATCTGTATATTACTCGTCTTAAACTGAAAAGTATGTGTATATGCACAAAAATGGTAAATCAGAACAAAAATTAATTTAAACTGTGTTAATAATCACAGTGTATTAAATAAGAATATGAAAGTAAGTACTTTCTTTCTATAATATTGGTGTCCAGAAGGTAAATGTATGGTATCTTCCGATGGAGCTCTTAACGATTTGTGGACCATCTTCGAAGAAGTCGTATGCCAGTTAGGCTATCCACCTCTGTGATAGACTAAATTATGACTGCTATATAAGTCAAGCGGTCAACACGGTAAGTACTAGGTTATACACATATATACACATACAAAACGCACACACACACATATATATACATATACAAAGGCATAAACTTCAGTTCCTTTTTGTAATCTAAATCGGGATTATCAACATGTTCACATTCTTTCTAAAACTTGTTAGGAGTTCCATAAACTTTGGCAATAATCAGTATGATAAAGATGCAAATGTTTACTGGAAAATATCAAATCAAATAGATAGGAGCGTGCTATATCATTTTGATATTACAATGAATGCATCAACTTTAGGATTTACTTTATGGTGATAAGGAGAGACTAATGAGTGACTGCTAGTCTCCATTACGGGCATATTCTACGGAGTAGAAAAAAAATCTTTTATATTGTAAAAACCTACAATGTATCATATGTATATATATATATGCGCGTGTGTGTATGTATGTATATAAATATGCATATATATATACATATATATATATATATGTGTGTATATATATATATATATATATATATATATATATATATATATATA
>NC_068987.1:53653402-53657701 GCF_001194135.2 Octopus bimaculoides | reverse complement strand
TGTGTGTGTGTGTGTGTGTGTGTGTGTGTGTGTGTGTGTGTGTGTGTGTGTGTGTGTGTGTGTAGGTATGTATGTGTTTATGCATACACATGCTGATTGCTTTTGACAAAGCACAAATAGCCTCAATTCTAGCTGAAGTGGAATGAAATATTTTATTCCATAAACCTTTCACGAGAGTATTAACGACGTTTCTTTAAATGTCATACTAAATTCCATCTCGAAAAAAGCTAGAAATGGCTGACATAAAATTTGCATTCCTTTATGAGTTTGACACAAATTGCATGTGTAGTCGTTCGAGATAGACGCAGGTGTATATATGCGCTCTGTATATACAAAATAAAGAGAAAGCAGTAAGGGAGAATGGAAGTAAATCATGACAGTGACGGTGACAATGACAGGTATGCATATTACCTACACACCCACACACACGCATATATTTACATATAGAAGCACTCACATACATATATACACATATATTATCGTGAGAGAGAGAAAGAGAGGGAGAAAGAACGAGATAGAGAGAGAACTATTCTAAAGTAAATGAGAGCCGGTAAGCTGTCATTATGCCAATTATGTGCTTCGAATGGTCATCGTTGTTGTCAGTTGCTCGCCCGTACAATTCATCACATTAACATTCACAGAGGCTCTCCATGCAACAACGAACTTTCCACTTCGGGTCTTTGCATCTAAATTATCTCTCTAACACACGCGCGCGCACACACACTCACACATACTCACACAAACAGGCGCACACACACACGCATATAATGAAGATATTCTCACAAATCTTTATTTGTTTGGTATGGCAAAAGCGGTTGGGTTGTAAAAGCAGTCTTGCAGATCCTAGCAGATGGCCGCTGAATTTGATGTCGTCTATATTCTGCTTCAGTGTCTTTTATATTCTGTCGGTGACGGCAGGAAACAGGTAGGGAATTCTAATGACCTGGCAATGAAGGACTATACATAATGGTTAGTACAGAGTTTGAGGAGTGTGGCACAGTATGAGAAAGAACAGGAGGAAAGACAAGTAAGGCTGAGTGGTAGTGACACGAGAGAGGCTAACTCTACAAAACAGACATCATAACAGTACAAGAAAATGTATAGTGAGGAAACAGAATGTTTATACACTAAAGGTTCCAATAGGTTTATCAATGACTCCATTGCAAACAGCTAAGTACTTAAATCTGGATCCAGACTAGAATATCTGTGTGTAACTTCAGGACTACAGGTATAAGAACGACACTAGATTGTGGGCATAATTTGAGGTTCGTATAGTGTTGGAGGTAAGAAAGCAATCTCTGGCTTTAAAGAGAAAGGTCATCTTTTTGAAACACTGGTTTTGCTAGGTTATGGACTGGCGTTTTCCAGGCACATGCATCGCGACATGATGATCTCATATCAAGATAAAAAGCGCATGACCTTGCAGGGGGAGTCCAATTAGAATTTTCTCCAGGTCGGCTAGCCCATCTCAATAAGAGTTGCTTTAGTATGTTGAACGAAAGATTCATGTTTCCATAGACGAATTATTAAAACCTCAAAGCCTCACAAGACAGTGATGCTCCCCCAATACTTCTCTTCGTTATCAGAGATGCACATGTATCATCAGCCACTAACGGAAATGCTCAACTGTTTAGGGTAAAGCAACTAACAAGCAAATTTGTGGTATTGAATAGTAACCCTCTGTTAAGGTGAAGTCTAGCAGTTTGCAGGACTTTAGAGTTATACATTCGTTCCGATAGGGATTGAAGAGATTACGTGTCTTTGCGACAACGCTTTCTCTGAAACAAAATGTTTGCCTTTCTCTAACAGTTACAGTAACAAAGAAAAAAGAACGATGTGTTTATTTGGAGGTTACTTTCGAAATCTCTGTTCATGGAGTCAACGTAATTTCGGCTGAGGTGTAAGGAGTGCATGTCGATGATATTAGTTTTATGCTCTCTTTAATAAACTGCGTTATTCTCCTTTTCCACCATGGTTCCTTCAGGTTATGTTGACATTTATCTCTGGCTCTCATACCTAACTTTCGGGTTAAAAATATCGAGACTGTATTGGTCAAAGTACGTGCCATCGTCGCACACTGCATCACTATAATCTGACTAAAAGCCATCTTCCCAATATGTGGTGTGTGTCAACAACAAAATGAAACCATTGATCATGTTGTCTCCTTGTGCAGCCTTCTAGCTCCCACAGAATATCGCAACAGGCATAATAGAGCTGCACAATATATACACTAAGTAATTTGCAAAAACCTGGACTTGACACATGATAAAAACTGGAGGGAACACAAACCATCTCCAATACTTGAAAATGGTCACGTCTCACTCCTCTGGAACTTCACCATTCAAATTGACACAAAGATAGATGCAAATAGGCCAGACATCACATTGAAAGACTTCAGACAAGAATCATGCCTCCACATTGATATGACTGTCCCAATTGATATAAACGTATCTGTTAAGACCTACACAAAAACTGAGTAAGTATAAAGATCTTGAAATAGAAATTAGCAAAATGTAGAACCAGAAGACTAAAACAATACCTGTTGTCATAGGTGTCCTAGCAATGATAGCAAAAGGGGCTGATTGCTACCTAGCTCAGTCACCAGGAAACCACAAAATAGTATAAATTCAAAAGATAGTTCTCATAGGAACTGCCCATATCCTACGTAAAATACTGTCTATGTAATCTGAAATTTTAAAACAAACATAATTTTCTTACGGTTTTTAAACATTCTCTAGAACAACACTATGTACAAAACCAACTTTTTTAAAAGAAATGTAGAAACTATCAAAATACAAAGACCTAGAAAAAGAGATAACTCGAAAGTGGAATGTAAAAACCGAAACAATTCTTATCATAGTAGGAGTATTAGATATGATAAAAAAATATTCAGACAAATACATAAAAAAACACCAGGACTTACAAATATATATAACATACAGAAAATTGCACTACTGTGCACTGCACACATCCTACGCAAAACACATTCAATACAGTAACCATAAGAGCATCCCAGCAAACCACAGCACATACCCAAGGCACAAAGAGCTGCACTCGGTAGTGAAATGAAAGCACGTTTAAAAAATAGAACTACTGTCTAATAATAATAATAATAATAATAATAATAATAATAATAATAATAATAATAATAATAATAATAATATTCAAGACGAAGAGCGCGATTCGAATGTAAGATATTTTATTAGTTGAACGATATTTCAACAATGGACTACAACGGGCAGCTGATATATCCTCAGCCGCCCACTGTAGCCTTTCGACGGGATAAGAAAATAAGTGAATTATTGACCTCTATATCTGGCTCCAAGAAAATGAACATTGGAGTATCTGCACGCTGCACCTTAAAGAACAACCGCAAGAGAGATAAGCCCTGTTCATTGTGCAACAACATTTGTGAAGTGAATTCCATCAGAAATCATAACAGAAATGTTATGATTTATACAGAAGGTGGAACTTGTAAAGATTCCCATTTGGTGTACGCTGCAGAATGCACGAAACACAATTTAATTTATGTCGGTTGTACAACAGAACAATTAAACAAAAGGTTTACTGGGCACAAATTCGACGTCAGGCATAATAGCAATTGTTCGACAGAACTTGCTGAACATTTCGTTTCAAGCAGCTGCAATTTTGAAGAAGACTTGAAAGTGCATATTCTCAGAAAATATTTTGCATCTGCCCCACTTTCACTTCTCAGAATGTATGAGGAGAAATATGTTTGCAGGTTATTAAGATCACGCCCTGGAGGAATAAATAAGATGACAGGAGAATACCATCAAATTTATACAAAACTGTTTGATTAAATATTCTTTCTTCTCTCTTTTTCTTTCCTTTTTTTCTGTCGTTTTCTTTTCGCCTGTTATAAAATTGTAACTTTAAAACTGATGATATCATTTCATCAACTTATGGACACTGGTTACTTTCATTCATATTTTACATTTAAATTTCTGTAATTTTAATTTTTGTCACTTCTTATTTTGAACTTCACAAAGACAGAAATATCGTTCAACTAATAAAATATCTTACAATCGAATCGCACTCTTCATCTTGATTGTTTACCTTTGTGAAGGGTTACGTCAATCCTTTTAAAATTTAATAATAATAATAATCATAATAATAATAATGATAATAATAATAATAATAATAATAATAATAATAATAATAATAATAATAATAATAATAATAATAATAATAATAATAATAATAATAATGATAATAAGGATTTTTAATTGCTGCACAAGACCAAAGCCTCCCCACCAGAAATTACCAAAAACACATAAT
>NC_068987.1:53648103-53653060 GCF_001194135.2 Octopus bimaculoides | reverse complement strand
AAATGGAAAAACTTTCAAAATACAAAGACCTGGAAATAGAGATAACTCGAATGTGGAATCTAAAAACAGAAACAATTCCTATCATAGTAGGTGCCTTAGGTATAATAAAAAAATATTCAGACAAATACATAACAAAAACACCAGGATTTACAAATATATATAACATACAGAAAATTGCACTACTGGGTACTGCACACATTCTACGCAAAACACTTTCAATACAGTAAACATAAGAGCACCACAGCAAACCACAGCACATACCCAAGGCGCACAGAGCTGCGCTCGGTAGTGAAGTGAAAGCACGTTATAAAAATAAAACTACTGAATAATAATAATAATAATAATTTGCAACTTTAAAAATGGTGACCGGTGGAAGCTGAACCAAGAAACGAAAAATGGCAATGATATTCTGAAATACATCAGAACAAACATCACAGAAACAAATAACTTCATCAAGGCAACAAGTATTGTTGTAGCAGAAAATGTGGGTGTTGATGTCAAGAAAAGGAAACACAATGGTAGTGAGAAAAGAAAAGACCTATGGTGGAAAAGAAGAATACAAACAGAATACGATATATGCTCTCGAAGGAAATTTCTGTGTTAGACCGAAAAGAGAAAGGGGAGCTTAAAAGCGAACGAAAATATAAGGCGCTGAAAAGGAATTATAATATGGAAAGAAAGAGCCTGAAAGTGGTTATGGAGGAACTGAAGCAGCGCTTCGTTGCAAAGAAAGCAAAGATAGTAAGACCAAAGAATGAAGATAGCAAGATACGACCAACGAATGAAGAAGAAGGAGAAGGGGGAGGAGGAGGAGGAGGAGAGGGAAGAGGATGAGGATGAGGATGAGAGGGGAGGGGAGGGGAGGAGGAGGAAGAGGAGGAGAAGGAAAAGGAAGAGGAGAAGGAGAAATGGGGATATCATGTGAGAGTGGGCGCTTGAGGATATGGAGGCTTAGAGATATTTAAAATCTTCAGTGCACAAGAAGCCAAGCATAGATTAAGGAGAAATTACCCGCCAGAATATATCTGCGAGATTGCGAAAGCCCCGATAAAAAAAATTTTGGCTATCAAAAAGGATTACCTGCTATTTTCTTTTCCGTTATTGTTTGTTTGATTCGTGCGGTATCATCCTTCAAACAAAACCTTGACGAATGTGTTAGTGAGAAGCCGTTTCTTGGTTACTAATTGACTGAAGTTTGATTTTTCTAGTCGATAGGAATATGATATTCTTCAGTAGAAATATTCCTTACAAGAATGAATCATTACGATTACTTCGAAAGTGAGTAATACAAGGTAATCGAACCAAATATTCTGTTTTAAACTTAGGGCATTCTGTGCATGACCATATCAACCAATGTAGTTCTATATTCCGTCATATAATATATTCACGGTATTTCTGAAATTATTAACATATTTGGTAAACTCCAAAACATTATTACAATAAGTTTAGACAGAATAAACTTGCATGTATCAACAAAATTAGTTAAGACGATATTTGAAAGCAACATATTTAGAATAGTAAACAGCAGAAAAGCATAAATTTTAGATATGGTTCATGATTTAATTTATGATTGCCATATGGAAATTGAAGCTTTTGTGATATTTTAAGTTCTATATATGTTGAAACTCACTAAAGTATTCACATGTCAAACTGCATTTTGGCGCGTTTTCCATCACTTAAATTCAAAGTTCATACAAAATATTAAATGTTTATAGGCATCATATGAAAGAATATTCAAAGGCACACACATACACACATACACACACGCACACACACTTATTTATATGCAAGTAAGTGTGTGTGAGTATACGTATATACATGTGTGTGTTTGTTAGAAAGTGTATGCGTGTATAATGCCATTTGAACTTGATTTCAACTTTGAATGATTATGTGTGTAGCCTTATAAACTAATGACGCTTCCCGTAATCTACTCGGATCTTTTAAACCATATTCGCTTTTGGCATGTCTTTGAAGATTAGGTTCTCAATCATTGTACAGCAGTATATCATTGCAATTCTTGTCATGGGGATTTTTATCAGCTAGTGATAGAACAGTCAATGTCAAAATATCTCTCTATTTATAGTTACATTGTGGGACCTTTGCATAATTATTTCGAATTACTTTGATTAGCAACAAACAACCTATTGCAAATCACAAACAGCCACCTTAAAAATAAAGAACTTACATCTTGGAAAATGGAATTCTGAATGTACAAAAAGAAAGAAATGCATAGGTGTGAGTAAAAAGGGTTTTTACAATGTTTCCTAAAAAAATTGTTCTTGGACTTAACAAGGTGGTATATAAGCCAAAAGGACATGCTTTCTTCCTATAGCAGAACATACTCATTTTGTTTACATCGAAAACAACTACTTTTGAAAACAGCTTGATTTGTTAGCAAATTTTAGAGCTGGAATGTTTAAAACAATCTATTTGCGTCAGTGCTTGCTGTGTCAATAATATCGTAGAGATTCTTGAAAGTTAAAAACAAGTATGATAGAGCACAATTTAACTACATGACAAATTCAAATTCAGGGCCAATTTTCTAAATTAGAAGCGGGATGAGTTAAGAAAAAAGCACTCTACAATATACTTTCTATTGAACAACCAAAGTCAGTGCCAGAAACTCAGATTAATCATCAACAATTGCATTGGATGTTTAATATATATAATTCATCAACGTTGGATAATTTCCAAATACTATGTCATTCATATTGTTCGTACGAAATGTAAAAAAACAAACAAACATGTTCTGTTATAAAGAATTATTTTAAGAATAAAAACTACCGTATTTCGTTTTACATGAATGAGTGAAAACGGAAAATAATGCAGATACCAAGATCAGCGCGGAAAGGAGCACTGGATTTGCGGCAGATATAACTTGATAGCTATAACTATACAGTATAATTAGCGACAGATGTACATTTTTAACAATAACTATATCACATAATTGGGGGCAAATAAAATCAATGGCTATAATCATATCTTATAATTGTGGACAGATATCATATTGTTAGGAGCATATATATATAATAATACAAAGAATATATACATGTATACACACATATATGTACATACTTACATCTACATGTGTATATACATGCATATCAGGGTACAGGACGTTAGAACAATAAACTACAGACAACGGAACGAACACATAGGAAAACGGAAAGCCACTTGGAATATCCCTTCATCAGCTGTCTCTATTCTATCTAGACGTCTCGAAGATAAGACAGAACGTACTCTAGAATAGTCTCTTCCTGAGTAGTGGATCAACCCACTACACAGAGGATTCCAAGGTGGCAAACACAAACCAAGACAGGAAAAAATGGACAGTGAAAACAACATTCAAAAGCCGTACGGCCAAACGCAAATCTGAGGTAGAACGCTAGTAGTTCGTCTTGCCTTCACAGCGGCTGGAGTGAAAAGAAAGTTGACCACAGGTCACACGAGAGCAGAGAGGATGGTGGAGGGAGGAAGTGGAACAAGGAGGAAGGGACAGAAGCAGTGAAGTAGAGGCCAGGACAGAGGGGTAGATATACATACACACACACACACACACACACACACACACACACACACACATATATATATATATATATATATACTGATATTGATACTTCTATCGTATCAGTGTGTACGACGAAACAAAAAATATATCGTGTAATTGGGGACAGATATATACTGATAAATATAACTAAATCGCACACAACTAAGTGATTATAAGCAAATAATTATAACTACATCGTATAACTGGGGACAGATATAGGCTAATAGCAAACTATATAGTTTAATGAAACACTTCAAAGTGGTTGAATGATAGGAATTGTTTCGGTTTTTAGATTCCACTTTCGAGTTACCTCTCTTTCTAGGTCTTTGTATTTTGATAGTTTCTCCATTTCTTTTAGAGAATCGTTGTCATCTACTGGTATTCATACAACAATTAGAAGGCATTTCTTTATTCATGGTCTCTGACAACTATATCTGGCTTATTGGACTTAATTTCTCTATTTGTGTATATTGGCATATCCCAGTATATGGTTGCTTTCTCGTTTTCTGTGACCTTTTCTGGCGTGTGCCTATACCATCTTTTTTCTGTTGTTATTCCATAGTGTTGGCATAGCTTCCAGTCTATGTAGGTCCCAGCTCTGACGCGTCTGTGAATATATTCTTTCTTAGCCAGGACTAGACAGCCAGAGATAATATGATTTATTGTTTCTTGTCCATTTCCACATATTCTACAGTTACTTGTTAAGTTTCTTTTCATTATATGTTTTTGGTAATTTCTGGTGGGGAGGCTTTGGTCTTGTGCAGCAATTAAACATCCTTCAGTCTCTGCTTTGAGTCCTGAGCTTCTCAGCCATTGCTGGGATTTTTCTCTGTCTATTTCTTTTGCATTTAGTTTAGCCCAGTATTTACCATGTAGGGGCTTTTCTTGCTATCGTTTTATCATGGTCCTTTGCTGTTCTAGTTTTAGTTAGGATTTCATTTGTTTCGTAGATTTGTTTCTTCTTCTTCTTTTTTTTATTATACCTAAGGCACCTACTATAATAGGAATTGTTTCTGTTCGTTGTTGTTCTAGTTTTAGTTTGGATTTCATTTGTTTTATAGCTTTTGTTGTTTCTTCTTCTTCTTCTTCTTCTTCGTATTTGTTAGGTAGATTGATTTCTTGTTTGTATTTGTCAGCTTCCTTAAATACTGAAAACAGTTTTTTGTTTTGCTCGTGTTTTGTAGCTATTTGTATTAGTTTTCCTTGTTTCTGGAGTAGGTATTTTTGCAGTCCTATGGTGGTTATTTTATAATAGTTTTCTAGCTGTATAAGACCTCTGTCACCTTCTGTGCGTTGTATATATAGCCTTTCTATGTCAGATTTTGGGTGGTGCATCTTATATTCTGTCATTATTTTTCTTGTTTTCCTGTCTATTTTAGATAGTTCATTTAGTGTACAGTTAAGGATGTT
>NC_068987.1:53645652-53646562 GCF_001194135.2 Octopus bimaculoides | reverse complement strand
TACATCAATTAGAAAGCATTTTTTTTCTTCATGATCTTTGACAACTATATCTGGTCTATTTGCCTTAATTTCTCTATCTGTGTGTATTGGCATATCCCAGAGTATGGTTGCTTTCTCGTTTTCTGTGACCTTTTCTAGCGTGTGTTTATACCATCTTTTTTCTGTTGTTATTCCATAGTGTTGGCATAGCTTCCAGTGTATATAGGTCCCAGCTCTGTCGTGTCTGTGAATATATTCCTTCTTAGCCTGGACTGGGCAGCCAGAGATAATATGATTTATTGTTTCTTGTCCATCTCCACATATTCTACAGTTACTTGTTATATTTCTTTTCATTGTGTGTTTTTGGTAATTTCTGGTGGGGAGGCTCTGGTCATGTGCAGCATATTATTATTATTATTATTATTATTGTCTATTTTTGATTTTTAGTATTATATTAAATATGAACAACAGATCAGACTGTTGAAGAAAATTACTAACATCGGCCTACAAGAAGAATTCTCTGGTGCCTAGAACATTCCTATGTATCCTAGCTATCCCTAATAATACCGTTTTCTGGACCTGCACTAAGCTAGATTTTTATCTATTTCCTGTTCAAATGTTTGGGAATAGATCCTAATGCACTAATGCAATTATAACTAGAAGAGCACATTTTATCCGCATTTTCCATAACCTCTGTTACTTAATGATTTGGTAGGTATTTTGCTATTTTCTCTATAATCTTCATATCCACTTTCTCATTATTTGGGACCGAAAAGTCAATCACTTGACACTTTCTATTCCCTACTACTACTACTACTACTACTACTACTACTACTACTACTACTACTACTACTACTACTACTACTACTACTGCTACTACTACTACTAATACTACTACTACTACTACTACTACTACCACCACCACCACCAC
>NC_068987.1:53644276-53645601 GCF_001194135.2 Octopus bimaculoides | reverse complement strand
CACCACCACACCTCCACCACCACCACCACTACTACTACTACTACTACTACTACTACTACTACTACTACTACTACTACTACTACTACTACTACTACTACTGTTGCTGCTGCTGGTACTGCTACGAAACCATGTCTTCTGTCATTCTGGAGGCTAAAATTCCACATTTTTATCCCTTACTTTATAGCCCTTTACTAGGTTCATGTTCATACCACTTATCAGTATGTACAAAATCCTAGCTTTCTACATATCTGCCAGTGGGTTATTCTCCCTAGATTGTCATGTCTTTTCTTGTACTCTCTCTGTACCATCATACTACATTCACTAATTATATGTGTGACACTTTCTTCCTTTGATTTACGTAACCTATATTGGAAATGTGCCTGATTTTTGTCGGGTAAATTGTCTTATTATTCTTCCTATTAAAGTATGCTTTGTATTTTTATTGTTATTGCGATTGCTTTGACTTCTTATTCGTTCCACTACTTCTATAAATTTATATATATTCTTAATCGTAGCATTAAGAATATAAAGAATTTTCTCTTTATAATCAGCTAAAATTTCTCCTAATTATAGTATTCATCTAGAATATCTACTAGGTGAGTCAAGTCATCCAAAAGCAATTGCTTTTGGATGACTTGACTTTCGGCTTACCTAGTAGATATTCTCAATTGGTTTATTGTAAGTATGCAGCCCCCCATTAATGTCTAAAGTCCCATCCAGGAAATTTACTATTCTAATTGTCCAGGGAGATAGGTAGTTCTACGCCCGTAAAGAGCTTGAAGTGTTTGTGACTGTACCTTTCTATGTTAGTCTTACTACAACTTTAAGCAGTAAATAAGTGTCATCCCTATACAATCTCATCCACTTACTCAAGAAAGTCCCTTTTTTAAACATTGTAATGTATACATGCTTACTAAATCAGTTACTTATGTAGAGTGGCTTGATATTGTCAAAACAAAATTGGTTGGTCTGTCCTTTTTGGTTCATTATTTACCCTGAAGTTTAATTATAATCTTCCTAGCGCATCTCGAGGATGAGCGCGCTATTTAGCGGTTTGGTATAGCTTTGTTTTAGGATGAGGTAGTATTAAATTCTTCTATCTCCCTAGAAAATTAGTCTATCAAATATGGAATGTATTAATACACACGAATATGAATAGTGCATAATAGATATTGGGAATTTGCTAACCTATCTGAAACGTGTGTAAACTGTTTAAGTAACGTATAATTTTCAGTTCCTTTCTGTTTCTCTCAGTCTTTCTTTCTTTCTTTCTTTCTTTCTTCCATCCTTCTTTTCTTTCTTTCTCTCTCTCTCTCTTTCTGTTG
>NC_068987.1:53643664-53644124 GCF_001194135.2 Octopus bimaculoides | reverse complement strand
ATATATATATATATATATATATATATAGATAGATAGATAGATATATATGGAGAGAGGGAGAGCAATAGAGAGAGAGAAAGAAAGACACAAAGATATCTACAGATATAATGACAGAGGGAGAATCAGGGAGATATACGTGCGTATAAATTGTCACGTAGTATTAATATTTAAGAAAACTTTTCTTATATTTTGTCTCGAAACGTGATGATGAAGAGGCGGAGTTGTAAGCACTCCATACCTTGCCTTGATTCATGTGCGTCATGACTTCATGACATCTTTCCGACAAGGCTATGGTATTTATGTGTAAGTCATGACTGAATGGGGAAGCATTCACACTGAAATGGCGTCTTATTTAATCTGCGGGCGATGAGGTTTTCGTTCGTAATTACGCAGTCATTCTAAAGTGATATACATACATATATACGTACATACACATGTGTATGTGTGTGTGCATATATAT
>NC_068987.1:53637051-53643653 GCF_001194135.2 Octopus bimaculoides | reverse complement strand
TATATATATATACATATGTGTTCATATATAAATATAAATATGCGTATGCATGTATAAATATATGTACATATGATATATGTAGTAATGTGTGTATACACAAGGACGCACATACAGACATGAGTATGCAAGTATATTTATGCATAGATCTGTCTCTTTAGACACACACACACATTTACATTTACCTATACATAAGATACAATTATATGTATATATGTGTGATTGCTTGTGTATTTGTATGTATGTGTGTATGTGCATGATAATTTGCCACTAGCATATGTGTGTACGTGTGTGTACGTGTGTGTGTGCTTGTGTGTGTATGCGTGTGTGTGTGTGCGTGTTTGTGTGTGCAAGTTTAACATATATGTTTTCAAATTAAATCACTTTCCTTTGTTACCAGAAGCAATGGAAATTTGTGTAAAACTACAGATATTGTATATTTCTATGCATAATCTTATTTCAGGCAAGAGATAATTAAACATGCATAGAATACGATGGCTCTGTGCATCTGTGTGTAGCAGAATTAAATCAGGGAGTATAATTTCAATTACGCCTAAATTCGTATGTGCTTCTCCAGTGAACTCAATGCATATATACATTCATTCATTCATATATATATATATATATATATACATAGAGAGTGAGATAGATAGATAGGGAGAAATACATGCAGATATTAATAATTCCATAAATTGTACTCTATGTCTATTTGGTTAACCCTTAAATAATATTAAATATAGAGGTATGCAGATGTTTGTAGTTTCATGCGGATTCCTATTAGTTCTAACACCAAGTGAGTCTAATATGATTTGGTAGCCTGAATTAGGAATTTGTTAGATACTTAATATTTAACGGTTTGCCTGGTTTTTAGCGCTTCTGTCTTGGTACTATGCTCAAAATAAATTTTATGGAGCTTTAACATGGCAGTATATTTACATGGATTTATATATGCACACAAACACACATACACACACACACACACACACACGCACACACACACCTCACACACACACACATGCGCGCACGCACACACATACATATTTATGTATATATACATATACTTCTTTACTCTGGTTTTGTCATTTGTAGTATTAAGCTGATGGGTTCCCAGACGGTGCTTATAGTTTTAATGTGGATACTACCGTATTAAATAGCACAACCTAGGTGCCGAAACGATAGTGATATCCGTTTGACAGCTGACGATGGGAATACACATATGTTATGCTTAATTGTGAATTTCTTATATCTTAGTCACGTTATTTTGATTTGTGCTTCATTCTTGTGATTTGGAAAGTGTTTATGAATTCATAGCTTGTACGGATCGTTTACTTTTGCTTTATTTTGTTTTCTTTATAGGTAATCTAATTAGGCTTAAATTATGATTAGCTATTGGTGACTATTTTTTTTTTGTAGGGGGAGGGTTCTGTGGTACCCATACATATACGCGCGCGCGTGCGTAGAGCTTCTCCTTAGTTTCTTGATACTGAAGTTCCCTTACAAGTCAATATCCCAGAAATCGGTGTGGTAGAAGGTACTTAATTCATGTGCTGAACTGTTGGATTGTACTATCTGGCTACAAAATTATCTCCTTAATTGCACCTCGATTCTCAAGCCATTAGAAATGGCTTATATTTTTAGCCAATTGTATTTTATAATTTCTCTTGTGGTAATTCGTTTGCTATCTCGAATAATTGGAAAATTTCTCCGACTATTACATCTTTAATCCGTTCTTTGATATCTTGATTTATATGAAACGTAATTGATGAGGAAAAGTTAAATGATTACTCTATAAATGGCCGAGAAAGTTCTTTGATAATATTTGATATCGAAAATGTGTATCCTTTCTGCGTTAAGGTCTTAACTTATTCCAAGTCAACTGAATTTATACACTAATCAAATACGAAGCCTATATTTTGCTTAAATATTCTTTTCTACTTTAGGCACAAGGCCCGAATTTTTTGGGGGAGCGGGCCAGTTGATTAGAGCGACTCCAGTACGCAACTGGTACTTAATTTATCGACCCTGAAAAGTTGAAATGTAAAGTCGACCTCGGCGAAATTTGACCTCAGAACGTAAAGACAGACGAAATGCTGATGAGCATTTCGCCCGGCGTTCTAATATTTCTGTCAACTCGCCGCCTTATTTTGCTTAAATATTAAATCAAATCTAAAACTGCAGTAGCTGAGGAAGATGATCAAATTACTCACGTATAACCTGATAACGTATCTCAACTTTCCCTATATGGTTGAAACTTTTAACGCTTAAACGGCAGTGCAATTTGTTGTAATAAGCAACAACACACTATAACTAATAAAAGTTTTGTTATATGCTGTTGAGTTTAAATTCAAATTTTATTGGTTTCTTAAGATAGACCGATCTCTCTAAAGTCAAATCCCTTTCTTTAAAAATAAGTATACTATAAAACCCGAGGCAGTGGCTCTAATGAGGCGATTGAAATATATAATTATCTTCTATTTACTGCGTGCAAACACCTTTGCTACTTTATTTCTTTTCAAATATAATGACCTTGTTTCAATTAATTTTTGAAAATAATGGAGAGCAATAGCTTAATCATTATTACGCTGGTGCTTGGAACATGAATTAACGTTTGATGGAATGTTTTAGGCCAAAATAAAATAAAGGTAGAAAAGAAGAACCAAACGCAGTCTGTGGTGGTTTCGTATGAAAAGAGGTAACCCTTTTGACAACCGCTTGTCTGCATATATAGGTTCCTTAGGATTAGTTATAAGGCCTTTCTATAAAAATAAGTGGAATACTGTAATTTTTCAGAACATCATTATTGATAAACCTGAAAGCGAAATCACTTTGTAATTTAGATATCAACTTTTCTACTGTCAAAATTTATGTAGACATTTTCAATTAAATTACATTAGCAGTAAAGGACCAATGTTAGCGTTTTATCAAAGACATAACTGTATAATTTATTTCTGGTTCAGTTAGGTCCTATATTTCTGATTGCTCCCTGATATAATTACATCAAAAAATTATTTACACATTGTGAATTTTTGATATTATTGTTAACTCACTGTCCTGTCAAATTAAACTAATAAGTAGACTAAAGGATTAAGAATGGATTACATACATGTTGAACGATATGATTTATTTTACAAATCGTTTACTTTTCTATCCCTACCTCTTTCAATATCCAGTCTACTATTAGATTACAAAAGACTCTGACAACTGTAGTACTGCAAGTTGTCTATATAGCCATGTTTATTATGCGTGTCATGATTCCTAGGTAATACACAAGAAATGGTTACAGTGTTAAACCTACCTGGTTATCAATAATTACACAATATTGCATTAATGTCGATATCAATGTGTAATTATTATGGTTGAATTAGTGCGACATACACTGGTTTTAGAATAGTATTGTAATATGGTGATGATAGAGTATATTTGTCAGAATTGAGTGTGGTTACACCCAACTAGGCCTCGACCAATGAGTCCAAAGATAATCCAATCATGGTCACCACATTGTCATACAAACATACTATATTAGTCAATGCTTCGTTCTCATTTTAGTCAATACTTCATTCTCTTTTTAAGGTAGTATTGTGTAATTTGAGTGAGATCTGGCTGCTATATTTAGAAGTTCATATGGCCACGTAGAAAGTTCCCTTTGACTCCTTTTATGTGAATTTATGTGAATTGATAATTTTCTTATACTGTCGATTATGTGTATGAAAAAACATTGACATTTAAGTATGAAAAACTTAACTTCAAGCATGCCCATGCGCGGAACTTAGAAGTGCCATTATTTTGCTAGTGAATTGATTCAGTCCTCTCACTCAATTTATAGTATGTAGTGATTAAATATACTGTGAAGAGAATCAATTCGTGATGCATTTCATAAAGCATGAATAATATAGAGACACTAATAATATTCTATTTTACAAAACAACAACAATAGCAAATAGAATAAGGTTATGCTTATAATATAACAATAAAAAAACTAACATTTTTATAACAATAAATGCTATCAACGCAAAATAAGAAAAGCAAAAAGCTACAATAAAATCAAATGTGCAAACGACAAATAAATTTTTCTTAGTTTATAACGATTTTTTCTTAGTTTATACCACTAGGAGTGAACTTTAACTCAACACTGAAGCTGTCATTATGTTGTAATTTTTTTTAATTTATTTTAAAAATATTATGGTTATGAAAACCAAATATATATTATTACTGTTATTTTTTTAAAAATAGTTCACCTATGAAATGACTATAATTATCCAAGTTTTCTCTATGTTAACAAAATATGTTAATATAATATGCTTTATGGTGTTTTGTTGTGGTTATTACTTTTTTTTTCTTTACAATGTTTGGTTTAGCTTCTAAATGTTAATTGTTGGTGGATACAGCCAAAATCAAATGTCATTCACAGCATGTCTTTTTATTGTTATTTAACCCTACGTAACTACAATGGAATTCAAGAAATTAAATGTAACTTTAATCTGTGGAGATGTGACTTTAATCTGTGGAGATGTGACTTTAATCTGTAGAGATTAAAGTCACATTGCTTCCAATAATGTAGTTAACTGTATCTCTAAAGACATTATAATCATTGTGGTCCTAGTATTGGTGACAACGGCATCTTTCAGTAAAGACCAAGAGACAATGTTAGTTGGTAAAACGTTAAATTGGTCGATTTGCCCCAAGTGTATTAATAGTAATATAGTTCACGAATTCTGCAAATAGAAACGGTAAAGTTAGCAAATGTAGCATTTGAAACAATATTCCTTTTTTCACACGCTGCATTCATAATGACGATTTCTACCGCTTGTACGGTACAAGATTATATATTTCTTCGCTGTACAGTATAATTGGTTGAATTGAACAGGTATTTGCTTGAACTTCTTTTATGGAATTCCTCTGTATGGAATGCAAAATCCTTAGTAGCATTTGAAAGTATGCCATGAAGGTAGCTATTTAGATATAGCAAAGCGCGTTATTCCTTAGTCTATCACTTTTGCCTAAATCGCTACTCAGAAATAGTGAATATCGGCGTAAGCATAAGAGACGTGTATGATGGTATAAGATATAGTCGATTGAATTGATTCTAGAAAATAAATTCGTCTGAGAAGACTTGGTTATTTGCTTCCGAAGCGCCGGCAACTTGTATCATAACAATTTTAGTTCAGAAAACAAGGTAAGGTTGTTTTTAAGAAGAAAGATGACGCAACTCCAGTGTCGATATAGAAACTGTGTGAAGCTGTACAAGTAGCAGTAATCTGGTGCCTTAATTATTCGTCTCAAAATTACGAATATATTCTTTGAAGGATAACTTACTCCGAATCCTAGCATTGTACAGTAAAGTTATAATCTTAAAAAATAATTTATAGCTACGTAAATATATTAACTAAATCAGTAATTAATTATAGGTCTCTAATGATTTACATTTTAGAAAGTTCGTAAAGAAAAATGTCTCAATAATTTGCTTGGTAAATTAATTCAGCAACAAATAAATTAATCATTATATGAAGAAATTATTTTTATTCCAACATTAAATTATATCAACTGATATAATTTCATACTACGTAAACTTCGATATATCATCTACATTCATCACAACAATTCGTTATTTAGATCTGTAATCACATTATATAATCACAATCATCGTAAAGCGAAAGATTATGTTAACATGAATATTCTGTATTTCTCTTGAATAGACGCAACACATTCATAAATGTGTAATTGAGAGGAGGTTGTATGCCATGTTACTGAATCCTATCGAAAAAGGATAGGGTGATTTTAGTGAAAGCACTTATGCAATTTAGTATCAAAATCCGACCTAATACGATTTCAGGAGACCATGCAACTTCATCAAAACGGTAATTCGGTGTACAGAATTGAAGTTGCCCTAATGCCATTAAACGAATTACTTCCTGTTTCCTATATATCGAGGCACGTATTAAGCAAGTAATGAACTAAAGGATGAACTCATCACCAGGTACTACCCACCTTCACTAATTGACATATGCTTTCAACGTGCCCTATAACCCAACATCCACGAACTCAGGCATCCCAAACTAAAGAAGGATTTACATCCAAAAGTCCTACCAAACACCTTCACACACAACCCTCTTAACAATGAAGCCTACGACACTATCTTTCAAATCATACCCCTCCTTAAAAAAGGACCACAGAATGAACTTAATCCTCCAAACACACATCATCATTAAAAGCAGACCCAATCACTGCTATAATCCACAATGATTCGCTTTTAGGTCACTTGACCATTTAACATCCTACTACTATCCTGCCATCCGGCATTGTCTTATTATTCTGTCTCCGTCTTCTCCTTCCTCTCCGCCACCTCCTTCCTTACTTTACTACTACTGCTGTTTAGAATAACACTTTAAAAGAGATATCTCAAGAATTCAATCACTACTACCATCCACAACAAGTCATTATTTTCTTCTTCTTCTTCTTCTTCTCCTCCTCCTCCTCCTCTCCTTCGTCTTCTTCTCCTCCTCCTCCTCCTCCTTCTTCTTCTTCTTCTTCTTCTTCTTCTTCTTCTTCTTCTTCTTCTTCTTCTTCTTCTTCTTCTTCTTCTTCTTCTTCTTCTTCTTCTTCTTCTT
>NC_068987.1:53635312-53636264 GCF_001194135.2 Octopus bimaculoides | reverse complement strand
TATATATATATATATATATATATATATAAATTCAGATGAGTGGTAATTAATACATTTGTATTGAAATATTTTTCATTGATATATATATTTATATATATATGTGTGTATGTGTGTGAGTGTGTGTCTATGCGTATGTATGTATGTATGTATGTATGTATGTAAGTATGTATGTATGTATGGATGGATGGATGGATGTGTGTATGTATGTATGTATGTATGTATGTATGTATGTACAAACATTTAAAATGGCGGTCTGTGCTCAGCATTCTTAGCATGAAGTTACGAACGACAGTTTACAATTGGTTTGGAAGTAAGCCATTTATTGATGGCAATATTTCAAGAGAAAAACAAAAATAACTGTAATTTTCTATATCATTTCTGAAACAGTAAAAGTTTGTGAACGTGTTGAGTATATAATTTCAAACTCAACAATCTTATCTTATCTGTACTACAGACTTTATTCACCAAACTAAATTTTGGCACTCTCACAATTGAACAATTTCCGAAATAATTTCTGATTTAAACAAAAATAAAAAGAAACTTAATTCAATTAAATAACGAATGCTGTTTGCTACTGTGTATGTTACTAATCTATCGAATATTAAAGGTTTCTGCTATTGTAGAAGTTAATAATTGCATTTGACCTTCCATCTAGGGCGGCTCTTTATTTTATCTGATTTATTTCATACGGCAATTTGTGAACAATAACGTCGTTCGATACAGGTTGTCAACGAGCAATCTTGCTATTTCTGACGGCAAGAATGACAAGGATGCGCCAGCACCTTCATATATTCTGAAGCATGACTGTTTTTAATGGTTTTCTTCCTTGTAATTATTGCGCTCGCCGATATACACAGGTGAAAGATGTACATACACACCACAGACACAAACACACTCCCTGCTATATGTGTGTAAATATATATTTTTTTGTGTGTGTATGTATATATATATA
>NC_068987.1:53632720-53634525 GCF_001194135.2 Octopus bimaculoides | reverse complement strand
TATATATATATATATATATATATATATCAGTGGTGACTCCGGCACTCGGGTTGTTCGTGCTTAGCCCGAGTATAAATTTAGTAAAGAGAACATGTATTTGCAAGCTGATTTAATTTCTGCCAGCTCTAACTTCAAGTATGTAATTTCAGGCAATAACTCAGGAGCCTTTTATTGATCCAGGTTGCAGTTTATTTATTTTTGTTCAGCGTCTGGTGGTCGTTTTAGAGGTGCCCTGTGTCAAAAAATATCATTCCTAGCATACGTTTTCTCGACATCGTTTACTGACTCGGGCTCAAAACTTACATCCCGTGTTGTTATCTACAATCGTAAAACTTAAAACTAACACAAATTCAATGTTTTCATGAAACGGTAAATTTCTCTTGAGATTAGGATTTAAATTCCAATCTCTGAAAAGTTCCCGTTCTACAATATTCTTAATGGAACGAAAAATTATCCAGCAACTTGGACTAATACGAATGAGCCTGATAGGTGTAAACGACTAACTAGCATCTCTTGTCAAGAGAACAGGCGACTGTCAGATCGCTGATGCTTGTTGTGCACTCCGCTGTCGTTATTTGATTGCTGTTATTCTGTGCATGTGTGTGAAAATATCAGTCATGATTTTCAAGGTTGCTTTATATTTACCTTTGGCTTAGAAATGGAGAAAGACATAGTGCTAGATATAAAGAATAAACCATTTGGGGCTAGACGTAAAGCGGAAAAAGTCTTCGAGCAGGCATGTGTCTTATGCGAAATCTGTGATAAGCCCGAGTGATGGTGAATAAGTAACAAGGATGTCCAGGTATTAGTACATTACGGCTGTTTCAAGCGGCTCTATTTAATCGATCAATGCCAGCATTACATCAATTTAAAATGCACCGCTCTTCTCGGATGCATAAAAACGTATAGGTTTTCAACATACACGATACTCCATTATAATTTTTAGCAAATTCATCAACACTAGAGAGTAAAATAATTACAATGCTTACTGCTATTATTGTAGGAGACTGAGCTTCGGGAGAAAATACTTAAAGCCTACTATAATCTAGAGTGGCAGAATAAAATAACGATGGGAGTCAAGAATGAGTGGTGGTGATATATCTGATTTATTTCATACCGCAATTTGTGAACAATGATGTCGGTCGATACAGGTCATCAACGAGCAATAATGCTATTTCTGACGGCAAGAATAATAAGGATGCGCCAGCTCCTTCATATATTCTAAGACATCAATTTCTTTTATGGTTTTCTTAGTTGTAATTATTGCGCTTCCCGATATACACGGTTGAAAGATGTAGATACACATTACTCACACAAAACACAAACATTCATCTTTATCATTATCACAGTCAAAAGATCCAATGCAGCAAGTATTCTATACCGCCTTAGAATTAAAAAAAATCATTGGGAATTGACAGTCAAGTTCTTGCTGGTGGTGATAAATTAATTAATGTCAGGTAATAATAAAAAAAAAAATAAAAAAAAATAAAAATAATAATAATAATAATAATAATAATAATAATAATAATAATAATAATAATAATAATAATAATAATAATAACACCGGGGAAGTTTAACATGTGAGTACGATAAATCACTGCTCCGAAACTTATCCAAAAACATCGGAAATAAAGACATCGCATGGAGCCCAAATATAGCTGACAAAGGGTTGGACTATACCCGAGTAAGTAATACTCATTGAAATTTATTCCTATTTTTCCAAATATAATGATGTATCTTAACTTGATACCTCCACTACCCGAACAGCGATCGTAAACACACGTGTTACATCAAAATACAGACCA
>NC_068987.1:53623388-53628498 GCF_001194135.2 Octopus bimaculoides | reverse complement strand
AATAATAATAATAATAATAATAATAATAGAGAAATTAAGGCCAATAGACCAGATATAGTTGTCAAAGATAATGAAGAAAAAAAATGCTTTCTAATTGATGTTTCAATACTAGCAGATGACAACGTTTCCCTAAAAGAAATGGAGAAACTTTAAAAATACAAAGACCTGGAAATAGAGGTAACTTGAATGTCGAATCTAGAAACAGATACAATTCCTATCATAGTAGGTGCCTTAGGTAAAATAAAAAATATTCAGACAAATACATAACAAAAACACCAGGACTTACAAATATATATAACATACAGAAAATTGCACTACTGGGCACTGCAAAACACTTTCAATACAGTAACCATAAGAGCATCACAGCAAACTACAGCACATACCCAAGGCACACAGAGCTGCGCTCGGTAGTGAAGTGAAAGCACGTTATAAAAATAAAACTACTTAATAATAATAATGATATATAAATTTTTCAAAATTTGGATATACATTTTCGCCCCTGTACCCCTAATACCCACTTAGATCTCATTGAGACCTCCATTGCTTTCTGTTTTAAGCCTCTTTCATTGATAATCATAATATAGTCCAAGTCACTCCTGCCCTTCCTCTTTCTGGCTATCACCTATATACCATCATCTTGCTAGCATCTCCTGAGGCATGTTTTTTTTATGTAGATATGGCGAATTTATAGTCACAGTGAAGTAAGGGTAGGGGAGAGTATCTGATATTAATTAATTTTGTTGTTGTTGCTGCTATCATTATTATTGCTGTCGTTCCCCACAAAGTTGAGGCCTGGTGCTTCCAGTAGAAAGAAGTCTTATTATTGTTGTTGTTGCTGCAGTAACACTTTGTTTTATTCTGCTTCACTGTTTAAAGTAATGTTTTTAATTGTTTCTCATTAATTTGTTTTTCAAACTTTACAAGTTATAGTTTTGAGAAAGAAAAGAAAGACAAAAAAAAAATAGAAAGAAATTTAATGAAAACGTCTAAAATATAGTAGCGAATTTGACTATCAGGAAACAAATTAAATGGTGAAAAAAAGAGTGGGGAAAAAGGTGAGATTACTGTAGTTACTTAATGGTTGCTCACACTTGCACGAATTTACCATTAAAAACTTCCATCCTGATTTATCAATAAGGCCTTCATATCTCAACCAGAAAACAGCTACAACTACCATTACCACTAATACAAGGTAACATTAAGTTGAAGAAGTAGTACTTATATCAATAAGTACAACGAATGCCCTGTCAACATCAACAATCCTACTGAGTGTGAACGGAATATTATTGATAACACTGAAGGCCGAAATTATGAAAGCAACAACAAAAGCAACACAAATAAAAGAAAGGGATAAAAATGAGGACGTAGAAGTCCAATATCAACACCAACAGCATAGCGATTATGAAGTGACTATCACAGAAATAGCAAGATGAATGCCAGTATTTTTACCAACAGCATTTAGAGTTTCAGTTACGGCGGACACCAGTAATATTTTCAACGGTAGCAACAATACAATATCATCAGGGTCAAGTGGAAAATGGCGGCCAGAGTTTCTGCATTCACCAGTGCGACAAATCATGCTAATTTTATTAAAGACAAAGCTGAGAGTTGCTAGAGAAATGATGATGTAAGATAGCAGAAAGTTCGTTCAATCGTCTCTTTGAAAAAAGGACAAGGAGATGCATAGCGATGTTTTGATAAATATAAATATATAGATATAACCAGAGCAAAGAAAAATTGACACAATGCAAAAATACTGAAAAGAGAAGTAGAAATAAACATGCAATAAGATCAACATCTTCACTCGTGGCAATTGTTACTGGTATTTGTTAAGAGTCACTCCATAGCCTTGTCAAGAACAAGAGATTCATCCTCGTTCTATCATACAAGTGCTGGTCAGTGGTGAAAACGAGTGCGGTACATTTATAGAGTTCAAGCAGCAGTTGTAGCCGTTTGTGGAAGAAGGGCGGTGAAGATATGTAAACTCTGTAATACACCCAGAGAAAATTGTCGGATCTCTTGTTAGAAACACACTAGGAAAGACCGAAATCATTTCTGACTTGAAATAGATGCCAAATTGTACTCATCTGTTCATGAAATAGAAGAGAGAAGGCTCCGATACTGAAGTGACATTAACAACTAAAACAGCAGCAGCAGCCTGCATAGCAACACCAACGACAGCAACACTATAAACATCACAGCAATAACAGGAACAAGAAAAAGAACTCCCTACTACAATGAAAAGAGCCCTTTCAGCGCTTTCAAATAATCTGGATTTACAATAGTTTTCAAATTCACTGGATTGGAAATAAGGTCGATTGTTGGTCTAAAATGCTTTAAGCAAAGCTAAAATAATGAACACTCATGTCAGAATGTATTAAATAGTATTCTTGCCCGTTTTCACAATATACCATTTACTGCATGCATTAATTCCTTTACAACATTGTGTCTATCGTCTCTTGAAAGTTCGTTCCAATTTTCCTGTTAGTATGGTTACTTTTCTACTCTGACTGGTGAGTTTACTTCAGTTTTAATATCTCTATCAAAGCTTTTGCATATTCTTCCAAAGTCTTTATTGATTATGGAGCACCAGTCGTGTAAACTAGATGTTTGTTTTCAATAAAACTCTTCCAGAATTAGCTTTGTTCAAAAGTTGAAATATCTATTTGGCATTTTGTTCAATGGTACAGAATATTGTCGTCTAATTCAATGTTTTAGAATATTGTCGTCTAAATTTAACGTGTTACGCGAAATATTTTTACACATTATTGTACTATGGTTATCGATTCCGTATCCACAGGAAAGTCTTCCAATATTTCTTTGCCTATTTCTAAAGCTTTTCATTCTTTGCTCGAAAGTTTTGTCCAAATTCATGACTAATCTGGATCTACAATTTTCCATAAGATGATCCTTTTTCTCTAGATTATTTTCTTGGGGAATTTTCATATGCATAGTTTGTGACTTTGTATATAACGTAATTTCTCCTTTGATCGTTGTTCAGTATTATATTGTTTCATTGCACAACCTCAATGTACTGCGTTTTAGCTTTAGAATGTTTGGTGGCAAATTTGAAGAATTTCAGTGTGTCTTTAAACTGCCAGAGTTGTGAAAATGTGTGGTTTTTAACTGTCTACATTTGTGAAAATGAGCAAGATTACGACATAATAAACTCTGACAAGAATGTGCATTATTTTATGGTTGCTAAAATATTTTAAACCGACAATGGACTTTGCTCCTAATCCAGTGAATTTGAAAACTGTTGTAAATCTAGATTCATTGAAATTGTAACTAAATTATTGCTTTCATTCTCTACCTGATGGAACAGATGAAAGGTTGTTGAGATTTTATTTGTTATGAAAGCTTTCCGAAGTTCTGATTCTTTTACACGCTTCCTACATGTTCTCCTTATAAATCTGTCTTTGAAATGTAAGCTGTATCTCTGAAGATAGTCACGCAGTTTCAGATTTACTTCTACCATATCATCAACAACTCAAATTTCATTCTTTTGAAACCAACTGTACAAATAATAATTAATCATCGAAGTCTTACTTTCTACATCGAACTATGACATCAATTTTCAAGGACTTAAAAAATTCACTTTCGAGTAATCTTTTCGTATTATCAAGGCTTTGCCCATTTTAAACATTTAATCATCATTTCCTTTGATAAAATATTTTAATTCCTTTCTTCGTTGGTAATGTCGTTCACATGAAAATGTTTCCATTCAGATCACATAATCTTTCCAACGACCATCTCTATGGCAATATATTGAAAACTTGACTTTTTCTGTTTTGTATTTTGAAGTTATTAGTTTTGATATTACTTCGGTCATTGTATAATCATAGTCTCATAATTTTCAAACGATTAAAAAGAAAAGATTTTTTGCAAACCAAAAAATTTGTCGTCACCAAATGTTGTTGAAATATTTTCGTATGCACATTTTTTTTTATTTCCACATTGTTGTCAACGTATTTTGTAAAACAACCTAATTATCATTTCTTTATTGCAAAACAATCTACAGCGATCACCAAAAAAGTGTAATAAAATAGTTGTCTCTAAATTGAGTCATAATGTAAACAATTTTGATGAACGGAGTTTAGTCGGTACTGCAGAATTTTTACAAGTATTTTAATTTATCGACGCAGAAGAGATGAAAACAAAGTTTACCTCGAAGAGAATTATGGATCGTAAAGAGCCGAAGGAAAAAAGTATATCATTTTTTCTTACATCCGAAAGATTCTACCAATTTGTCCACTCGAAGTATAGCATATCAATAAGATCGAAGGGATGTTCTTCAAAAATTAGATGACACTAGAGTATAAGAGTTCGACTAAATGAGTTCGTTTTTCAGAATCAACAATTTATAAAGCAAAGACATGTTTATTCATTCTTAACACATCTTTCGTTAGATGATATGTATTCAGAACGTACTCGACATATAAAGGGACATATATCACCTCAGTATTTCAACTATGTTGTGTGTCTTCTCAGTCAAAGCTATCACTTTACCACTACCGTAGCTAGAGTGTGTGATGCTGAGTCCCCACAAAAAATACATTTTGACTACACCAATCCCAAAAGTGGTGTTTCCTCCGAGAAAAGCCCCGCTCTAGCTACGCTAGTGTACTCTACCACTGATGAATCTCATAAGAGCACGACTTCTTTTTGTTATACAAACATTGAACAAACTATTTGCAGATTAGTGGCGATATCTTCTAAACAGATAGTAATAAACGGGTTGCACAAGAACAGGAAGAATCCAAACAATAACGTATCTATTCATTCTGAATATGATCTGGCAGAATCTAACATGAATACCTAATAAGTGTTGCTTTTAATCATAAGAGAAAACCACCTCTTTGAAATGAAGCAAACACTTTCAGACACCGAAGACTTTTGACGTCGTGCATCATGAACATTCCGATGTTTAAAATAGCAATCAAACATTCACGTTCGAATATAAGGGAACATCTAAAGAATGAAGAGATGCATTATTCCTAAGATTCTCTGTTCTGCGTGGAAAACTTTAATAAGTAACCTATATGTATGTATGTATGTATGTATGTATGTATGTATGTATGTATGTATGTATGTATTCATGTATATATAT
>NC_068987.1:53620112-53623270 GCF_001194135.2 Octopus bimaculoides | reverse complement strand
ATATATATATATATATATATATATATATAAAAAGAAGAAAATGGGGATATTAAAGTTAATGCGCATTTATTACCAGCAACAAATCAATCATTATCCCTTACAGCTGTTTCAATTATACAAAGAAAAATTAATTGAATATTAAAATCATTACAGTCTGCTGTGATGTGTCTACAAACAAACAGAAAATATCTAAAGGTATACTTTTGGCCTCGGAAGAGATTATGCTCGGAAACATGATTCTAATATTTACTTAATTTCTCTGTGTAACTGAAACAGCTGTAAGGGATAACGATCAATTTGTTGCTGATAATAAACTCTTATTAACTTCAATATCTCCATTTTATTGTCCTTCATTTATATGAATATAAACTGTGGTTTATATACAAGCCTATTATTTTATGAATATCAATTTCCTCCAAAATATTAAGTATTGAACAGTATTTCCTTAGATGACACACTCCCTTCATGAGTATAACATAATCTCTAACTGAATTCCATATATATATATATAATATACGACTATATATATATTACATACTTGCAATATGTATATATAACATTGGCGTGGTAGTAAAGTAAATCTTTCACTTACACATTATGGACTTTGTCTGACGTAAATTAATTTCTAAACAACTGCAAATCAAAGTTTTTACATTTGTTATTCAATTAATACTTTCTGTTATAGGCACAAGTCCTGAAATTTTGTAGGAGGAGACTAATTGATTTCATCGATCCTAGTGTTTCACTGGTACTTGATTTATCGACATCGAAAGAATGAAAAGCAAAAACGACCCTGGCGGAATTTGAATTCATATTGTAGCGTGGCGCGAAATAGTGCTAAATATTTCGTCCAGTACGATAATTATTCTGTCAGTTCGTCTAATTGATGTTAAAGTACTCATTCATTTATAATATATATATATATATATATATATATATATATATATATATATACATTACTGTTTTTTTGTTGTTGTTGTATTCGCCGGTACTTAAGGTCATTCTGTTTATCTATTTCGTTATTTTTGTCCTTCGGCTGTCTTGTTTTGTTATGTTTTGATCGCATTTCCCGCAAGTCTCTTGCTGGTTGCCTCCAGGTTGGATGTAATATCATCGATAATGACACGAAGGTGAAATCGAGACATTGGTCGATAACTGACGAGGAAATGGTTACTTTTCTTTTATTCTTTTCTTTTATTGGCTTCACTCATTTGATTGCAGCCATGCTGGAGCAACGCTTTTAGTCGAATAAATCGACACCAGGACTTCTTCTTTGAGAGCCCAGTACTTATTCTATCGATCACTTTTGCCGAACCGCTAAGTTATGAGGACGTAAACATACCAATATCGGTTGTCAAGCGTTGGTGGTGGTGGTGGGGATAAACAGAGACACACAAGCATATATACTTGTACATATATATATATATATATATATATATAGTTCAAAAACACATTAACAAAAAAACAAAAAAACAACAAAGTGAGGACGTGATATGGATAGTATTATTGGACGCTCAGGAAAGGAAAGAGAGAGTGTATGACGTTTCGGGCGTAGCCCTTCGTCGGAAAGATGGAAAGTTCGGAGAATGGAAGAACGGAGAAAGAGGAAAATGGTACCGATGCCCACGAGGTTACATGATATATATATATATATATCTGTTCTAATTTAATCAAATTCTATATATGTGCAGCTGAGGATTGCTCTGCATTTTAAAATGATGTAATGATTGCATTGTTCAATTAAATGGAGTTGCACTGCCTCTGGATATCTTTGTTGCTTATTTTGATTTTAATCACTTTACTTTGAAATTGTATGGATAATACCGTACTAAATTCTGGTGCCTCAACTTAAGTACAATATTCCTCTAAATCTAAATTTTTGCTGAGCTCATCTACCATACCCAATATATATATATATGTTGTTGCATTTGTGGATGGTCATGCTGACAATTTAGCCAATGAAAACACGCGCACTAGTCATCCAGTTTTCACTTGTTTCAGCTTTTTTTCCTCTTAATTATATTTCGGCCAAAGTTCTTTCGTCACACTTTTGTGACCTCATCAGTGGTCTTTTGCTTTCTTCTTTCCTTTTTTTTTGTATTAATTTATGATTTTTCTAACGTATTTAATTATTTAATTCCATTTATCTATCTATTTATTACATTAGTTTCATATTATTATTAGTTTATGGGGATCTTATTCCACCATCAAGTTGTGGTGTGGGGTGTGTGTGTGCTAGTGTTCCATTCTAGTTTTCTATTTAGGCTACGTTTATCTTCTATTATGTGTGTAGCTTCTGTAATTTGACTAAGCGTTGCGTCCTTTCTATTTGTGGGTACGGTGTTTACTTCTATGTTGTTGAGTGTCCTCAGTATTCCCGCTCGGCCTGTTGGTATAGTAACGACGAGCTCTTCTCTTCCTTGAGTTCCCACCAAAGTTCATTAAGCCTCTCTCCTATGCTACGTGCTGTCTCCCAACGTACGTCGTTGTCTTGTTTCTGCACCGTCTCTCTGTACATCTTTTTCTATAGACTACATTCCTAGCTTTACAGTTTGTTCGTTAGCTAACGCTACATACAGTACAGTTACTATCAGTACAGGGGGTTCTATTAAAAGGGCAGGTTCCACCGATTAGGGATTTGGTAAGGTTACTTGGTCTTTCTATAATCTTAATTCATAGCTTAAGCATGTCTTGGGCCCTTCTAAAGCATTACGTCAGTTCACCTGTAGTGGTGGCGTCGACGAACATGACATTCTGCTATCTGTGGCTACCATACCATGAATTGGCCTTCCATATTTTCTTCTTAGTCCTTTCAATGCTATTCCATGACTCTAATTTCATTAGAAATTTCTATCCTTTAGTTCCGCAAGACTTACATTTCGGAGATAGATAATTCATTTCCTTAAAAAGCTTCTTGTGTTACAGTGAAATTTTTTTAGCTCAAAACTAAAACCACTTTTAGACGTAACCGCCTATGAAAATGTCACCGGGTATGATATTCACGAAAGGAATACAAAAACAAAAAATGATTTCCGGTTACTTTGAAGATATAAGTTTGAAGACTCTGAAAAGTATGTCAGTCGTGATATTCGTGGTTCTTAATTCACCATTTTCCAACAAATACATACCCGCCAATCTCTCTCTCTCTCTCTCTCTCT
>NC_068987.1:53616519-53620102 GCF_001194135.2 Octopus bimaculoides | reverse complement strand
CACACACACACACACACACAAACACACACACACCGTCACACTCGCTAACATAGATGAAGCTTCCGCTGAAAGGTACTTACTTCTCATTATATTTCTAGAAGACTTGCGATAAACTACTTCCTCGTATTTCTGAAAAAAAAAAAAATCAAACTCAGAAAAATGAGAAATTTGAAATGAAGAGATGAGTGAAAGACAAATGATAGACAACAATGCATAAAGAGATGCTAAGTATGTGGTATCGGCCGCAACTCTTAATGAAGATGCTTGAGCTGATGGTGTTGATGCTGCAACTTTGGGAGCTAAACGTACAGAAGTTTATGCTGGCGGTGATGTTGGTGAGCAAATATAATTAATAATGAAAACAAGAAATAGAGGGCATTTTAAAGAAATAATAAAAGTGAGCGTTTACTGATTATAGATTTTCATTCATTAGTTTTAATAAAACTATATAGCGAAACTTTTGTCGGTTAATTAATGCAGGTATGGCTTTATGTTGAAGACGTTCAATTTGCAACAACGTGGATCTGATTTACATTCCAATGTAAGACATCTGAGTGAAATGTTTTCTACCATAATTCGGTCAAACAAAAAAATGTTTGAAATTCAGTAGAAAGAAACAGTTCTGAAACCTGTCATATCTATCTATCTATCTATCTATCTAGTAAATAAAAAAAAGCATGAAGAACAAACACGAGTAAACGACAAAAACGTGGGGACGTTGTACATGCAAAGAATTAGAAGACGCTCAAGTATCTAGTTTCTTCTTATTCGTAAAATATGCATTTTTTTTCAAAAAAAATTTTTAAATCTGAAAATCAGTTATAATAATGTAGCCTTCCAGTCTCATTGCTTTGAAAGTATGATGTTGTGGAGAAATAAAATTGGAGAAAAATGTTACAGAGGTTTAAAATCGAAAAAAACTTGGTATTTTTAGCCAATAGACAGACTTTTTTTTGCGTTTAGCGGAGCGGTGTCAACTTTAATGTTGTACCCTGTAAAATTTATAGTTTAGCGTCTGAACTGTTCATTGTAGGTTTCTAGATAAGCAAAAATACCTATTTTCATTGTAGGTACCTAAATAAACAGAAATACGTAATAAAATCAACATGTATCATCTTACAGTTTGTTTTGTGTCTTCATTGATTGTATATTTGTTATCATTCTTTTCAATTTGTTGTATTAATACATTTATTTAAGCGTTTTCAGTATTATGTACACCTGTCATATATTTGTGTACATCATTAATATATAAGTGCATGTATGTATGTCTGTGTGTGTGAAATGGGGGTATCTGTCTCCAAAATTCCAAAGTTGACTAACGTTTACATGCTTGGATTTGTAAACTACGATAAGATTAACACTGATCAACAAAGAATTTGTCCCAAGGAAAAGAATATCTGTATCTTGTATGTTTTTGCATGCAGAATTCAAAAATAATATCAAATTATCAGCCACAGTTTCTCTGTTCCACGATATCCCTCTCAGTTCCTGTTGCGTGGGCTAAATTTCAGTTATGCTGTTGAAACGAGAAGCTAATGGTTTAAGAAATACTACTAATTAAATTTTTTATGAATAGAACTAACCTAGTGAAATCATAAATCCAGCTGAGGCAACGAGTCCCAAAAAATATATGAAATGAAAAATATGTAAAAATACTAACACACAGAAGCACAGAAAAATAAGTAATATACTAACACACAGAAAAATTAAAACAAAACACGCGGTGAAAAGAATCTTGTGATGTGAAGAAGAATCAAGTGTGAACAATCAACATAGACAACAGCGGCACAGACAACAGTGAGCCATAACACAGCGTGTGGTTGTCATGGTAACAAGCTGCTAATGTCACACTGTCTGTTGATTCGCTAGAAGTAGCCAAATTTTCCAACTTTAATTTCAAATAACATCAGATTCTTTAATTTACGAGATAAAGTAATTGGTTGATAGTAATGAAAATTCAGATTTGCCTCAATACATCAAAATTGAAAGCAGTCTGAGCAAAATTAAGGGGTGGGGCGCTCGTTTTGCGAGTGAGAAAAACTGGATCCACGTTCAAGGAAGGAAAGAAAGGTGGGTTTATGTTTCGTGCAAAGCTCTTCGTCAGAGACTGGAGACAGAAGAAAGTCCTAGAGAAAAGGAAGACCGAGGGAAAAATCGCCAACAATCCACATGTGGTTATATTTTGAAATGACCGGAAGGGAATGGGTGAAAAAGTTCTTTATAAGACAGGAAAGTGTAAGATAAGGAGATATGTGTATGTGTGGGCATGCGCGTGTACGCAAGTCTCTGTGTGTATATGTGACAGCATGTGTGTTTTGTGTGTGTGGTCTTTATGTGGTGTTGGCTATTTATATGTGTATGTTGAAGTCAAATTCCTGTCTCTAATGTTGTAGTAAGAATTCAGCAGCATGGTAAGAGTTGTGGTGGTTCTTTGAGGAGCTGGTGTCTCTTCACGTGTGCGTAGAGGAATTGTCAGTAGAAAGGTATTTGACTGGCAGTTTGAAGTATGTGTGTGTGTATGCGTGTGCGTGTATGTATACGTTGTGTGTGTGTGTGTGTGTTTTGCATGTGTGTGCGTATGTGTGCGTGTGTGTATGTGCGTATTCGTATGCAATTGTGGGCGTGTATGTATGAGTGTGTTTTGTTGTGTGTACGAGGTGTGTGTGTGCGTGCGTGTATGTGTGTGCATGTGTATATGTGTGTGTGAGTGTGTATGTATGTGCGTGTGTATATGTGTGTGTACGTGGGGTTGGTATGTGTGTATGTATGCGTGTGTGTGCCTCTGTATGCGTGCATGTGTGTGTGTGAGCATATGTATATGTGTGTGTGCGGAGCTATATGTGCGTTCATATGTTTGTGCGTTCGTGTATGTATGCGTGTGTGTACATGTATATGTGTGTATGTATATATATTCTTTTATTCTCTCATTCTTTTATTTTTTTCAGTCATTTGACTGCAGCCATGCTGGAGCACCAGCTTTTTAATCGAACAAATTGACCGCATGACTTCTTCTTTGTAGGCCTAGTACCTATTTTTTCGGCCTTTACTGGAACGTAAACACACCAACATCAGTTGTCATGCGATGATAGACACACAGACATACAAAACACATCCACAACACACACACACACACACACACACACACATACACACACACACACACACATGCACACACACACGACACACAAATACATATATACAACGGGCTTCTTTCAGTTTCCGTCTACCAAGTCCACTCACAAGGCTTTGATCGACCCAAGGCTATAGCAGAAGACACTTGCCCAAGGTGCTACACAGTGGGAGTGAAACCGGAATCATGTGGTTGGTAAGCAAGCTACTTACCACACAGCCACTCATGCGCCTATATATATAAACGAGTCACAAAGATGTACAGGTGTCAAATCATTACGGCCGTTTCAAGCGATTCCTGCACACGCGGCAGGAATACCAGGTGCAAACACTCCTGCACAGTGTTTTGATATTCAGTGCGGATTATACCGACGTAACAAATTACCTCAATTTAAGTACCTGTCTGTCTTTACGTTGTGAGTTCAAATTCCGCCGAGGTCGATTTTGCCTTTCA
>NC_068987.1:53613764-53616353 GCF_001194135.2 Octopus bimaculoides | reverse complement strand
TATATATATATATATATATGTGTGTGTGTGTGTGTGTGTGTGTATACAAATACACGCACACTCATGCACATACACACACACACATATATATAGAGTGATAAATATAACGACAAGCAAGTTAGGGAAGTCGTTACGCAAAAATATTAAATATATTTATACAAATACGTACATATGTCTACATGTAAAAAAAACATCTTACACAGAATGGAAATGATATCAGGAATTAAGGGAGTTTAGTAGAACTTTTTCGAATACAAAAGCTGTTTCTGGAGACTTGGTGGTACGAAATAATGCTTGAAACTTGATTCCATCATCGGACACCACTAGCCTCCGTCTTCAGGGAAGAACTTTTACATTTGGAGTGGTGACAGAATGGAGAATAAAGAGATTTACTCGCCGTTCCATCAATACCTCAAATGTAGAATTCTTCCACTCAACCCCTAAATTCCTGATGTCATTTCCATTCCGTGTAAGTCGGAGGTGTATTTGTATATACATATATACATATTAACATTTTTTGTATTAAATGTATTTAATAACTTTTGTATATCGACTTGCCTGACTTGCTTGTCCTTATATTTACTCCTCCATTTGCTCGGGTTTAAATCCCTCGAGCACTTCGAAGTGTATTCTATACAGGAAATGCCTGTCTTTATTCTATTTTATATATAATGAAACGATAGGTGTGTGTGTGGGTGCACAGGAAATTTTCTTGATCCCCCTTAAAATCAATATTTCTTAACCCAAATTTCGTTCACACTGGGAACATTCTTCACTCATGCTCCAGATGTTCGTACACTCTTCAAAATAAGTAATGCTGCCTCTAGGGGACGAAATCACATTCTCTTAGGTAAATAACAAATACCAACGATTGTTGCTTCAAGGGACAGTAACCTTGATGAAGATGACATAGTTACGCTACTTTCACTGTGTCTTCTACTACGGTTTTTACAATGCTCATACACTGCAAATCACCGATGTTTGAACATTAGCACTTACTTGGAGTAGTCACGCAGCTGAAATCAACTTTTAATTAGCTTTTAAATGCCTTCAGAAATTAATCCATATTATATATATTCTCTGCTTTTACTCGCACCAAGTTGTGACAGTTATATAGTTAGTTTTTACAATGCCCATTCATTGCAAGCCGCCGATATTTATACGTTAGCATTTCCTTGACTTAGTCCTGCAGTTTAAATCAAATTTTAATTAATTTTTAAATGCCTCAAGACAATGTGTAGCCAGAATGCACAAAGGCTCACACTCTCAATCCTTCCTAAAGACAATTGTGATAGTTATTTGAACCCACTCGCCAAACAACAGTACGACAAACATCATTCACGAATTCGTCTTGACCCACCTCTGCCTTCATTTTGCCGATAACCGTGTAATGCCACCTAAGAGAAAGAGAGCTCGCATTGGTAGAATGTCCCACTCTGCCGTGAAAGCCAGAAAATATTGGAATAACGAAACGCAAGACTAGATATCGCACAGACTGTCCCAGTGCGCTACCTACGATGCCGCCACCCGTGCAGTACACGCACCTGCAACTTCTGCACCCGTTAAGGTTTCAAATTCTGTAGTAGAGCACGTGGCCCGCCGAGACCGTCATGCTGCAGCAGTTGCTGCCACCATGTCTATCAAGTCACCTCGACAACGGGCTGTCTCGTTGGCGCGCCTTGCCACAAATGCTTCTGCTGCAACGGCTGAAGACTCTCCACAACAGCGCACAGCCCGAAGGAAGCGTAATGCTGAAACTACTGCTGTAGCAAGGGCTTCACAGTCATCACAACAACGCACTGCGCAGAGGGCACGTAATGCTAAACCTACTGCTGCTGCTTTAATGTTCACTGCAACGGAGTCAGTAGCAGATGAACAAAGACAATGAGACTTCAAACCAATGCAAACTTAAAGGGTCTGCGTAGAGTCACATAAAAGTCATCGGTCAGTCGGTGGACTTTTTATCATACATGACTTTCATCGAAAAAAAACTTCAATGCAGTTGTGTCAGACATTACGTGTAAAATAACTACATGCTACAAAACGCTTCAGATAAGATATAAGATCCCTAATGCCTATTGCGAATGCTATGCTACTCATTTCATGGCCTTTCATTTGTGTTCAAAACACTTTATTCATTACCTAGGTTGCTTAACACCATACAATAAACTGCTAACAAAATCGGTACTTATACATTTTGCTTTTTTTTTTCAAATTGAAACTACTTCTAACTGCAGGCTAATTCAGCTTACACCGTCCAAAGGAGTGCACCATTATAATAAATTACACCGTCCAAAGGAAGGGTGCATTTGCTAAGAGTCCATAAATTACGTTTAAATTATGAAAGAATATTGACAACTATCAAAAATGAAGATAACACGAGAGAGCTTCTTGGGAAACAAAGTTGCTTTTAGAAACATCAGAACATATCCATGTGAGATACATTGGTTGCAAAAGATCCTTTCACGCTAGCTGCATTGGTTGCACGCATCACATCGAGACGATACAATACGTTGTTGAAGTTGTATAAACAAATTACGGTGAGCCTGCATATATATATATATATATATATATATATATATATATATA
>NC_068987.1:53611544-53613445 GCF_001194135.2 Octopus bimaculoides | reverse complement strand
TATATATATATATATATATATATATGAACTCATCCATGAAAATCCACAGTCACGTAGAGAAAAATTTAATAAGTAAATACACTAAAAAGAACTATAACAAAATACAAAGTGATAATCATTGAAATAATAAAAAAAAGACTATACGTGTTTCATATCCAAATTTTCAAATAAAAAATAAGATCAAATCAAATCGATTAAAATAAATCGATCGAAAATCAATTCGATTGAAAAATATAGCTTATCTTCGGGTCAAAATACAACAATGATAATAATAAAATGAAGGTACATATATCAACCAACAATAAATAACAAATGAATTTATATAAAGATACTTATTATATTAAGAAGTAAAAGTACTTATTTTACAAATAGATAAAAGAAAAATATTTAATGATATTATACTTATCGAAGCTTTTGTTTAAACTAAAATTAAACTTTATACTATATACATACTGTTTATTAGAATATCAGCTAAAAATATATAACAAATGAATTTCTATAAAAATAATTATTTTACCAATACATAAAAGAAAAATGTTTAACAATATTATTAAAAATAAATGTAATATTTATCTTATTAAAATTTTAGGTTAAACTAAAATTTATAAACGTGACATTATTAACCTTGTGTTTATTAGAATATAAACTAACAGAAATATTAAATGAATTTATATAAAAATATTTATTTCACCAAAAAATAAAAGAGAAACGTTTAACAATATTATTGGAAATAAATGCAAAGCTTATCTTAACGAATCTTTTGTTTAAAATCCAATTTAAACGTTATACTATTAGCTTCGCGTTTTACTACAACATAAACTAACAATACATGCGCTTATAAAAAGATACTTATTTTACCAATAAATCAAAGAGAAATATTAAACAATAGTATTGAAAAAATACAACATTAATCTTTTTTCAGTTTTGGTTTAAACTAAAATGTTAGACGTTATGCGTTAATGCGTTAATGTTAAACGTTAGCGTTAAATAGTATATCAACTAACAATAACAAGTGAATTTATATAAAAATACTTATTTTATCAATAAATAAAAGAAAGACATTCAACAATCGTATTGAAAAAATAAATGCAATATTCATCTTACCGAAGTTTTAGGTTAAACTAAAATTGTGAACGTTATATTATTTACTTTACGTTTATTATAATATAAACTAACAAAAATAATAAATTAATTTATATCAACATATTTATATCACCAATAAATAAAGGAAAAACATTTAACAAAATTATTGAAAAGAAAGGCAAAACTTATCTAATCGAATCTTTAGTCTAAATAAAATTTTAAGAATAGAAATTTGATTAATTCTACTGGCCTTAGTAAATATATTTGGGAACAAAAATCTAAAAATATTAAGTACATTTTACATTGGGATATAGTGTGTAAGGCGAAATCTTACCGTATAGGTAATAATTTTTGTAAGTTGTGTACTAATAAATTTAAGGAGATAATAATAATACTTTGATTTATTCTCTTAATGAACGTAAAATTAAATGTAGACACAAATTATATTAGTTATATAATAAGTTTAGCTAACTGTGTATATATATATATGTGTGTGTGTGTGTGTGTGTGTGTATATATATTTATATATGCCCTCCACTTCTCCTGTACTATCTCTGACACCTCTGTCCCCTTTCTCCACATTTCGGTCAGCATCCTTCACTCCGCCCTTAGCACCTCCATCCACTACAAACACACAGACTCACACTCCTATCTCAACTTCTCCTCCTCCCACCCTAAACACACAAAACTTTCCATCCCCTATTCCCAATTCCTCCGTCTACGCAGACTTTGTAGTGACAGCCATGACTTTGAGACTCAGTCTCAACACATGGCTCGCCACTTTAGCCTGCGTGGATATCCACCCACCACCATCCACA
>NC_068987.1:53595731-53604925 GCF_001194135.2 Octopus bimaculoides | reverse complement strand
TAAAAGGTTAAACTTTATATATATATACAACGTTTTGATTTAAAAAAAACTTTAACGATATTATAAACTATAAAGATTAATAATTAATCAAATAATATTAATCAAAAATAATCGAAAATATATCAACACTATTCCAATCGAAGTTCTAATATTATGTTGAAATGAAACTATAACTTCTAAATAATTTAGTGTTAAATAAGTTATCTATTAAAATAATCTATAAAGAACCAAATGAATAGTATAAAAACAAGAATACATATTATTTTCAAATAGTAGAAAATCTTTAGCAAAGTGAAAACAGTACTTATCCAAATTTTTCCGTAATTCAAACTGCGCCTAAAATATGATGAACATCCTTAATCGATTTTTGAAACTTAGTGAGTGCTCATCAGAGTCGTCCGTGGTGGTGATGCTGGCTGGTGCGATTTTGTGGTTTGCTGGTATGCCCAGAGAGATCCAGCTCTGTTTCTCACATTTTCTAAGTACAGCTGCCTTTGCTCTTGACTCATGTGTTCTCGACTGTCATAATCTCTATCTCTCTTATTTTGAAAATATACTTTTCTTTGGTCTTGGCTCATTTGTTCTATCCTTTGCTGATTTATTTCCCTCCTATGCCGTAGGATATGCTCCCTCTCCTCTTTGCTTATTTAATTTCTTCTCTGTCTCATCCTCGCGCGAATTTGAATCCTTATTTCCACCTGCTGTTCCTCGGACAATCGTTCTCTCCTACGCTGACGCTTCCGTGCTGCGTCCCTCATACGATTATCCATATTTTAACACTTGTTATTAAAACAATAAATCTCCAAAATGATACAGAGTGTTTGAATTGAAAAACTTCTACGAATGTATTAGACAGTTTTTGTTTAAAAGGTGAAAATATTTCTGAAATATCTAATATGCAATAACACTCTTTATACGATAAGATAATTAATTATATTGTAGGAAAGTAAAAAGTAAAGGGAAAAAATAGAATTAATATTTTTGATTTTGTTCGGCTCTATGAATTCAAATTTCTTTAATGCTTTCGTCAATTGCTTGATACAAGAAAATATAAATTGGAAAAATTCTGACAAAAACAGAGAAATTTTAACTTAACCAAAAATATACGCCACACATATTATCGCACACATATACAAACACGCACACATATACAAACATTCACACATACATTCTTATATGTGTTCGTCTTTTAGTTTTTGTTCCATTATACACATTAACAAATAAGCCAATTGAACAACTCTGTGTGGTTGTTCAATTTACTAGAAATAACAGCCAATCTCTCTCATACTATGCTGTTGTTAGTATTAAGGAAATATGAAAAATAGAATTAATATTGTTGATTTAGTTCGGCTCTATGAATATAATTTTTTAATACTTTCGGCGATTACTTGATACAAGAAAAAAAGAAATCGGAAAAATCCTGACCAAAACAGAGAGATTGTAACTTAACAAAAATATAGAAAGAGAAAGAAAATGTTGTATTCGAAAGCCAGAAGTTGTTTTTTTTAGCTGAGGTGTAATTTAAAAATTAAAACAAATTCAAAGTTTGAATTTCGGAGCATAAGACTTAACATGCTATGACCGAATTCTAATGGGTAGAAGACCTAAAACAAATGTGTGTGTGTGTGTGTGTGTGTGTGTGTGTGTGTGTGTGTGTGTGTGTGTGTGTGTGTGTGTGCGATTGCGTGTGCTTGGGCCTGTAATAGCCAGGAGTCAATTTCAGCTGAAAAGAAGAAAGGAATTCAAATACCTATCACTCTCTCTCTCTCTTTCTCTCTCACATCCTCTCTCCCTTACTCGACACCCGCGTCGGCTGCAGTGTTGGAGGCGATTTGGGGACTGGGAGTCTATGCCATATATAGACGCATAATTCGCTCTCCGGATGATTGTCTCGATTGTTGGGCAAATGAAGTGGAGTGTCTTTGTGTCGGTCAATGAAGCGAGTCGTGTAAGAAATAGAAATCATCCAGAGAGATGAGAATTATGAAGCATTCCAGAATCATAATGGGCTGAAAGAAAGAACCGTTAAAAGGAATACAATTTGAAATGACTGACAACGATATTAGAAAGGGTAAAATTTGATATATCGCTTGAATTTAGCAACAGATACAGTCCAACAGCTGGTGTTGTAAGTATTACGATGAGCCTAAATGTGTATATTAAAACTTGTGGGGCGGACAGTGTTATAAGCTCTAAACACGGGAAATTTTTGTGTACATATGTCCATTTGGATGTATGTATTTGTGTTGTATATTTCGTTATAAGAAAGTTTAGTGACAACGACTGCAGAAAAAAAAAAACCTATACACGGACACTTTACATAAAAATGTTGTTGTTTGCAAGCAGATTCACTTCTGCACTTTTAAAGCTAAATTGTATCTTTCTTTCAACTTGAAGTTTCATTGCTCTAAGCGCTAATTAAATTCATAAAAGCTTCCGAGTATAAAACATTACCAAACGTATATAGAATTGAGAATGCAGTTACATAGATTATAATATTCACTAATACACTTTTTACTTGCTCCGGCCGATATGAATCAGTATCGTTATTTTTATACTCATTTATAGTTATTTTTGTTTATTTATTTTCTTATCTTCCCGTTGACGATATAAGCAAACAAGCGTGCTTTCTGCACCAATAGCCTTATATGTAAGTTACTCTCATTGTAAAATTTGTTCTAACAGGACACTGACGTTTAAGTGGGAATAAATGTTACCTCTCGGTACTAATACTGCCCCTGTCGCTAATACATATCTATTTATATGTACTATTTATATGTACTAATTTATTCATTTACATATCACAAATGGTCAAAAAATGGCATTTTTGATTACATGTTTGCAATGGAACAATATCTAGTTCATTGTAATTCTGACAAGGATTCAGATAACAAGATGTTTCGTGAAATTTGGGTGTGTAACGTTTCGCTACAAAGTATGTTATTGAGAGGAAAGATCGATTAGAGTTAAGCGATGATATATATTCTGACATGCCTATATATTCTGAGTATTCCAAACATACCTTAATGTAATCTTTGTATTGTCCTTTGTACACCCTGATGATTTTCCATACACGGTATTTAAGATGCAGAATTATATATTTATATATATATATATTGTAATTTTGCAACAACCTGAATCTGATTTAAATTCCAATGTAAGACATCTGGGCGAAATGTTTTGTACCATACTTCGGTCACCCCCCCCCCCACACTCAAATAAAAGATGTGTGTGAAATTCAGTTGAAAGTAACAGTTCTGAAACCTGTCATATCTATCTATCTATCTATCTATCTATCTATCTATCTATCTATCTATTTATCTATCTATCTATCTATCTATCTATCTATCTATCTATCTATCTATCTATCTATCTATCTCATTTGGAACCCTTGACAAGAGGAGATGCAGTTTTGTTTTTAAAACACCTACATCTACACCATGCAGGTCTCTCAAGTATTTTGGAAATATATCGAAGATCTGTGGTCCCTTGAAACCCAAGCTTTTGCAGTATCTGATCCTGTATTTTGATGGTGATACTGGGAACTTTGGCAATATGTAGAGGCTCTTTCTGTAACTTTCAATGCCACAGTTTGGTACAAGGACTTCCGGGATTTTCCAGATATATATCACTGCATATCTTTCTCGCCTTCATTCTAGGAAGAAGCATTTTAATTCTTTCAATCTCTCCCAGTAACTTATATGTTGCATTGAGACGATTTTCTTTGCGAAGCTTTGTTGGATTGTTTCGAGTTCCGCGACCATAGTTGGGAGCAGTAGTCCAAGCGACTGAAGACGTATGCCTTCGAAAAGACAATTATTGTCTCCTTTTCTCTTGTTTTGAAAGTTCGGAGGATCCATCCAGCTAGCCGTCTATATTTACATTGGTAATATGCACCTGGAAAGATGCATCATTGCTCATGCCAATACCTAGGTCACACACTCATTTTGATTCAGGGATTGCAATTCATCCTGGGCCAGTGTATCCTGTCTGCATGTCGCTCAGCTTTGTGTGCTCGGAGGACAGGGCTTGGAATTTTCCTGCATTAAACTGCATGTTGTTGTCCTCAGCCCACCTGTATATTGCATCCAACTCCCGTTGCAGTATTTTGTATTGTCTGAGAGACTTTTGTGTCATCTGCATAGCTAGCAAGTGTGGCTATCTGAGCATCTGAAGGCATGTCTGAGAAGACCACTATGAATAGTAGTGACTCTAAGACAATTCTCTCTGTAACACCACTTATTGTTTGTATCTTCTTTGAGGTGGCTCCATTGGCGACCACTGCCTGACGTCTACCGTTTAGAAAGTCGTGCAGCCAATCCCCATGCTTTCCGACTATGTCAAGATCACGCTGTTTGTGACATATCATACCACGGTCAACTTTATCGTGGTCGAGATATATTACATCCACACTTGAATCATTTAGCAGCTGTTATAACACACAGCCGTAATATTACAAAACTGTGTCAGGCAGCTTCTACCTGGTAGAAATCCATGCCGAGTGTAAGTCAGCAAGTCATGTTCTTCAAAGAACGCGATTAGTTTCTGGTGGACTATTCGTTCGTGATCTTGCTGATGTGTGAGGTCAGAGGTATAGGCCTATAATATTTAATTTTTGCTCTGCCTTCTCTCTTATGGATAGGGCATAGTATCCCTTCCGTCCGTTTGTGTGGGAGCTTTTATATATGCATATATATATATATATATATATATATATATATGTGTGTGTGTGTGTGTGTGTGTGTGTGTGTGTGTGTGTGTGTGTGTGCGTGTGTACATATATACGTATACATAAACATATATACCTAGATATATATTGTACAGATCATACTCACCTCACATACATACACATATTTATTTGTGTACCAACGTTAAATAGATATCTGTGGCAACGTGTTTATGCATTCATAGAATATTAGTAAAGAATTCGGGAAACATTTTCCCTGTTCCATGTTAAACACAACTTTAAGTTCCGGACGTTCCGTATCATTGTCTTTTGCACACTTTTTAGAGTACATTCTCCCTTGAAGAGTTTCTTAAAATGTTCATCCCAAGATACTATGGTAAACAACAGTGTTAATACTCAGAACTCAGAACTCAGAACTCAGAACTTTCAATATATTTGCCATTTATTCTGTTAATTCTCTTTTACTATGTTTCTTTGCAAATAGAATTTGCTTATAGAATTTCTTATAGACACAATAGATTTGTATTTTATTTTATGTAGTGGGAAAAGTGAAGTAGTAAATTATTATCTCTTTACAACTGTAGGTCATCACAAATCATTGAATTTTGTTGCATTTATGTTTTCTTCTAAATGTTAATGTTTCAAATTACCTAATTTCATTTTCGGCGTTATAAATTCATTAATCAGAAGGTTTTTTGTCACGTGATTTCTTTTACATTATTTAAAGTTTTTGAAGAGCAAACACATACGTACATACGCACGCACGCACGCACATATTCATAGATAGATAGATAGATAGATAGATAGATAGATAGATAGATAGAGAGATAGATAGATAGATAGATACATACATACATACATACATACATAAATACATACATACATACATACATATACACCCACATATATATTCTACTTTAAAATATAATACAAAAAGAAAGCTATCTAAAATGTCAAGTATTACAAAGTTTGCACAAAGTATTGAGCTTATTGGCTGTACTTTACTGAGATTAGCGGGGAGAGGGAGATAACGATTTTCAGTTAGTTATATATGTATGCATATATTATGTATTTATGAAAGTATGTATGCATCTGTGAGTTTGTGTGTCAGTGTGTGTGTGTATTAGATGATTGATACAGAAGACAGAGTGTACTGGAAGCTTTATTAAGCACAACGATCGTTTCGGTTTACTTTTGCACTGCTCCCTGATGGGTGCAAGAGTCAACTGAAACGAATGTTATACTTAATAACGGTTTCGGTACACACTATCTTCCGCATCAATAATTTAAAATATACAAAACGTGCACCGAGGAATTCCCTACGCAGATCCTGCGACAAAGTTGCAGTACTGCGGACGCCCTCTGGTAGCCGTAACTGGTGAACGTGCTCTGCAGGCTCACTACTAGGGACATACCCAAAACAAGATTTGGATACTACACTTAAGTTTCCTATCTAAACTTTAATTTTAAATAACACACACATACACACACACCGATTTAACTTTACTTTTATTTATTTATTATCATTACCTCTAACAGGAATGATTTATTGGGTCATACCATAAGTAATGCGGGTTTTTCAATTGCATGAACTAAAAGTCGGAGGGGACGGGATAAACTACTTGCATCAACTTGCTATAAAAACAGGTAGTAATTCTACCTTGTACTTATTTTTAATGCAAGTTTTGAAGAGTGCAGTTCGATTTTACAGTTATTTTTTCAAAGCTATAATAGTAGTAACAAAGGAGCATATTTGGCATATTTTGCTTTGTGAGTTCTATAAAGGCAACAAAACAATGAAAAGTGCGAGGAATATTAATGCAGTATATGGGGATCCGACAAAAAGCGTAAGCCAGTGTCAATGGAGATTCCAGAAATTCCGAACCGGAAACTACAGCCTAGAAGACGAGCGTCATCCTGAAAGATCTGTAGAGCTCGACGAGGACGTTCTTCTAACCCCGGTGGAACAAAATCTCATCATAAATGTTCAGGAACTTGCGGAGAAGATTGGATTTGGTCATTCAACCATTCAGACACCTGCGTGCCATCGAAAAAGTCAGCAAATTAGGTCAATAGATTCGTCACAAACTTTCCGAGTCTAATCGCGCGCAGAGATAAGAGATCTTCTTCGCTGTCACGTCACATGAAACCAATCAATCTTTTTGGACCGAATCATGACGAGAAATAGGTTTTCTGTAAAAATGTCAATCGCTGAAGACAGGGAAAGGAGAAACACCGGCACCCAAGGCTAAAGGTCTTCACCCACGTAAGGTGTTGTTATTTGTTTGCTGCGATATGAAATGTTTAGTCCACGTTGAACTTTTAAACCCAAGCCAAATGACAGCAAAAGATATCAACTGCGTGCAGCTTGGGCGGCTTAAGTCAGCACTAGGAAATATGACCATATTTAGTTTCAAGATGAAAGGTGTTCTTCCATCAGGATAATGCTCGGCCAGATACAGCGAGGATGACATTCCAAAGGCTGGAGCAGTTTGAATGGGAAACGATACCCACCATATTCGTCGGACATTGCTCCATCTGATTATCATTTATTCCATAGTTTTCAAAGTCATTTTGACGGAAAAAATTCTGAATTCTGTAGAGGAGGTCTGAACAGTATTGGAGCTGTATTTATTGTCACGGACAAGGGAATATTGGAAGAGGGGGCTTGCAAAACTACCAGATGAATGGAAGTCCCTTGTAGAAAATGAAAGAGTATATTTTAGATTTAAAAAAAACTTTGTTTATCTTAATTTTGAAAAATAAAAGTATAAAAAAACCGCATTATTTATGGGATGATCCAATAGTTTCACTGGAATTTATACTAAGACAAGAATAATGGTAAAGTCTGATGAAAATGGTGCATATTTCCACTGTTCCACTCACCTATTGATATCTGTAAGTTTCATGTTAGCCGGTCTCTTTCTTTGCTTAAAAATTGGAGATTTTTGAAATTATCTGGACATGTAATAACATAGATAACTCTACCAATTATTATTGGTATAACATGTGAATTTATAATCAGTGTAGAAAATCTGAAGGTTCCAAACCAGTTTGTATCTTATCTCTTGTAGATAGGATACAAACTGGTTGTGCTTCTATGTAGCCAATACCCATTGTGCTTCTATGTAGCCAATACTCATTACATTCATCAGAGATTTTCTATTGCTCATATGTATACATAGAATACTTCCTTTTGTTTTGCAATCCAAGGCTAAGTATGACAAAGGCTCCCGTAGCTATCAAAGCTCATTTCACGTGTCGGAAGCATTTATATTCTATGACTACCCTCACTTCTTTTTCAATCATCATTCCACAGTGTATTATATTTGGAAATGGTGGATGAAAATGTTTATTTTCATTTTGTGTGTTTAGTTCTTCAAAGTCACTGATAAGTGTGCTTGAGATGACAGCAGAAAATTTTCATGAACTCTTTGCTCCTTAAATTTACATTGATTGATTGTGGTAAAAACAGAATTTAGAATCGACAGTATGAAAAGTGTTAAAAACAGCAACGAAGCCATTGATAGATAATTATATCCATCCTGCTAACAACAGATTGTTAAGCCAAAACCTCAAATCAATGACTACTCGCTTCAAACATTTTACATTACGTCTTTATCGTTAGTGACTCACGTATAAACGAATACAATATTTACTGATTGACAGTGACCTGTGTGTGATACACACTTATTCTAGATCTAGACGGATTATTATTGGATCTAATAGCAACTGAGACTGAATTGAGTCTCTGTGCTGCTAGTGATTAATTATTACACCTGCTTGATACTTCTTTCTCTAAAGCTGTAGAAGAGTTGGTTACACCCCTGCACCATACTGTATCGAAATATATATGAACTATAAAGTATTTTCGGGATTTATAATGATTGAAATATCTGAAATATAGTATCTCCGTATGGCTAGTGGAAATGATTCATAGGATGTAAGTAATTTCGTTAGGAAAATATCAAGACAACGTTGATAAAAAAAGAAGCAAATATATTTGCAAGTGGTTGTATGTCAGCTTGCCAGATCAGAAAATTCCTGAAGCTTATATAAAACAACAGTAACATTTTCTCTTAATTTTTCTTCACCTTTTTTTAAGGAATCTGAAATACTTGTTTAGAGAAGAAATGTTTAATTCGAATTTAAAAGCAGTTTAAAATAAAACAAACAAACATTTAAAAAATAATAAAAACGGAAGAAATTAAAAACAAACATTTAAATGTCTCAGCGCTCATTTACATGGTCTAAAAACGATATGAGAAAAACTTTAAAAGATAAAATTTAAAATAGAAAAGGAAACCATGTCCTTCGGGTTAAGTTTGTATTTAAACAAAACACTGATGTTCTCTGGGAAAACTGAATATTTATGGAGCATAATTTTGATGTTTGAAAACATTTCCCGCACTTGCGATTTCAAAATAGTGGTTTGATTAAAGTTGCCACTCTCAATTATAATTTCGGCTATATATTTCTCTCGAAGGATTAAAGTAATATATATATA
>NC_068987.1:53593804-53595154 GCF_001194135.2 Octopus bimaculoides | reverse complement strand
ATATATATATATATTTGTGTGTGTGTGTGTGTGTGTGTACGTGTGTGTGTGTGTGTTTGTAGTTTGTATTGTATAAAGGATCGTGGGTAAGGGCAGAACAATGCTAATTAACGTAGACTTAACTTGTATTCAATATTTCGGGACTATGGTCCTCATTTCCAAGAAATTAACGACTGTTGCCGATGTGCACAGCACTCAACACCTGCTGCTCATGCATCTTCTTCTCCAGGTATGTTGATGACATCCTTATCATCACGTCCTCCAGGGATGAGGCCATTAACATACACCGGACCTTCAATAACACTGACAAACATGAAATTCGAGATTGAACATCGAAACGAATCCGGAACCCTCTCTCTATTCGACATTTAACTCAAGATCACAAAGGAAGGCTGCATATTTACCAAATTGTACAAAAAAGCCGCTAATAGAAAACTCCTCGTCCACTACTAATCAGCATTATCCATCTGAGACAAAGCCTCGTACGTGAGAAACGAGATTGCACGTATAAATAAGAATTGCAGCAACGTGGCCGACGAAGTCGTGAACACCAAACAGTTCCTCAGAGACCTAACGCTGAATGGTTACCCACCATCTTTAAATAAACAACGGCGCCTAAAGAACACCAGGGTCAATAAACCCCGGAAGAACCATCATACTCCCAAGTCCGGTACGTGCTTCCTCAAGCTACCATACTTTGACGACAGAACAACTGCAGCGATGCAACACGCAGTCCACGGGGAAGGAATCGGTATAACGATAGTGCACCCCGACCCTTCACTGAGAAAAGCTCTATCCAGGAACAAAACCTCTCAGTACTCCAAGGAGTGCACACTATAGAACTACCCCATCAATGACCCTGAATTGTACCAGAGGCCCTATCTTGTCTACGAGATCATCTGTGGCAAATGTGACGCATCCTACATAATATGCACAAGAAGAGGACTGCATATACGCATTAAGGAACACATGCTGGCAGACACTTCTGTAAATAAATGTCTACGGAAATACCAGACCCGGGAATTCACAGTGCACATCACAGCAACACAACGGAACAGGGGCAACCTTAGAATCTCTGAGATAATCCTCATACACCAAAAGAAACCTAAGATCAACAACAGAAGAGAGTTACAGGAGGCTAACTGGTTGCTATAGCAGCACTTTTCCGCGCATGTCCACTCCAGACACTCTCACACATACGCACATCGGCAACATTCGTTAATTTCTTGAAAATGTGTTCATAAACCCGAAATATTGAATACAAGTTAAGTCTACATTAATTCATATATTTGTTTTCTTGTAATTTGCTTTGCATTTACTTCGCATTATTCTACAAAATGCTTCTTAGAA
>NC_068987.1:53590105-53592997 GCF_001194135.2 Octopus bimaculoides | reverse complement strand
ATATATATATATATATATATATATATATATATATATATATATACTGTGTGTATGCGTGTGTGTGTTTGAGTGAACTAGTTTTTGTGAACTTCAAAGTGGTATCGCTATATTTCTATCGCTAACGCTTAAGTCAAGAAATTTGTCAATGTATTATCTAGTTCCTTTACGAAACACATTCATTATATCGATGCACTCTAGGCAATTTTTATCTTTTGCACTACATACGTTACCTTATACAAATGCATTGAATAGGGTCGTGGAATGTACTCTTGAAAATTGAATGTGCTTTATGAATGAGAGTAATGCTAAATACGTCGTACGAAAGTAAAGTATATTTTGAAATAACAAAACGTTCCAAATAAAACATTTGTGTTTATTGAATTCTTATATATCACTGTATTAACTATACGTACAATGAAAAGACAGCATTTAAATAGTCCCTTAAGTTAAATGTCTTTTATAATGTATATCTAAAATTTAACTTGTGCAAGTATGCTTTTGTTATGCAAGTCAAATGTCAGTTATGTTTTGTATGAACTCTTTCAGCTACACACTGAATACTTTGGCATGTTTCTTTATATAGTTTCGTTAATAAGTGAGGCAGCAATTGAAAATGCATGATGTACAGTGAGCTATACTAACATATATTTACCATGACTATGAAACGTGATAGTGAGAAGAAGATTGAACCACATAGAAACCTTTCAACTAAACTATAAAAAATCATTAATATTCTACTATAAATGGTAAGTGATCATAAAACATAACATACTTATTTAAATGTGTGTGTTGGCACTCCGTTGCTGGTTCCAGTTAATCTGATCAACGGAACAGCCTGCTTGTGAAATTATCGTGCAAGTGGCTGAGCACTCCACAGACACGTGTACCTTTAACGTAGTTCTCGGGGATATTCAGCGTGACACAGTGTGACAAGGCTGACCCTTTGAATTACAGGTACAACAAAAACAGAAGGAAAGAGAGAGAAAGTTGTGGTGAAAGAGTACAGCAGAGTTCACCACCATCCCCTGCCGGAGCCTCGTGGAGCTTTAGGTGTTTTCGCTCAATAAACACTCACAACGTTCGGACTGGGATTCGAAACCGCGAGTCCGCTGCCCTAACCGCTGGGCCATTGCGCCTCTACACCTATTTAAATACACATCTTAAAATATACTTTCACTGAATTTGACATCATTTTATTAATTGATGTAGTATTTATAAAAATTAGAGACGGCCAATTTCATAGAGGAAGTCAACTTTCAGGTGGATGAGCCATCGATTTTCACTCAGTCATCAGCATTGTGCTGTATCAAACAATATATTCTTAACGTCGTTTGTTCAACACTTCCGGTTACATACATACATTGGGAGCTGATAAGTATAACTGATAAACGTATGTTTAGTTCTAATTATTGCATTGAAGTTCTACTATATCTTACACTTTCATGAGTAACCTAGAATCCCATTGGATCATGGATACTAGAATTATTCATAATAACTCAAGTAATATTGGAAGGCAGCAAGTTGATAGAATCGTTAGCACCCAAGGTAAAATACTTAGCTGCATGTCGTCCTTCTTTATGTGATGGTGTTTTATGTCCCCCGTAATTTAGCGGTTCGGCAAAAAAAAAAAAAACCAATAGCTTAAGTACCAAACATTAAAAGTACTAGGGTCGTTACAATCGACTAAAAGTATTCTGCAATGTGGTGCCTCAGCATGACCGCTGTCTAATGACTCAAATAAGTAAAGGATAAACGATAATACTAAGATAAATAAAATGAAGTAAACCCAGCTATATGTTGATTCTAGAAATATATCTACTGTTGCAAATTATAGTGATAGTCTTCACCTTCATAAATAATTGATCGTTAACATGATCATTTGATATCTTTACTGTGATTTTTGTTTATGTTGTCTCATATACACCCTGTATTAATGAATCACTTTTACAATACATAAATTGGCTTCAACAAAGGTGTTCTTTATTCAGGAATATCTGTCACGTAACCGTTCTAAAAATAAGATATCCTTATTGTCCAACACTGGTCTATAGGGATTCATATTAACGATTCGATAAAGTAATTGCCTCCATTATATTAAAATCATTGAGCCATTTATGAACAATAGCTCATTCCTGTGTTATTCTATTACAAAGAATGACTTCAGACTCTGTCGAAACTATGATTATGTAAGTTATTCAGCCTCCAAACTTCAAAGAAGAATTATACAAAATTGAAAACATTCTCAAAAAGTATTATATTTCTAGTTAGTTATATCATATAAATGAGTTGTTTTTCACAACTATACCCACTTTGGAGTGTAATCTGGCTCCATCAGTTACCATTTGGGCGGCTGTGGCAGCCAGTGGAAGGTCATTTTGTACACTCGTGTGTTAAGATTTTAACCCAACGACATATTATCGACATTCTGGCAGTTGAATAGGTTCCATAGGCGAATGAGCACTTCCAAGGTGTACCTTGGAGTCACGACGTTACTCGGTACCATCCCACACCTACAAACAGACACGACACGGCATTCAGAAAAAAACATTCCGTTGTTCATAGGCAAGGATGTATGGTCTTCAAGAAGCCACAGTCTCAACTAGTTTGACATTTCTCTTTCGTCAGTTTTGGTGACGAGGTGTCTTCAACAATGCCCGTGCTTCGCTGGTCGCGCTGAAAGCAAAACTGCACCAGAAATTGGATGCGATTCCGCAAGAACGACTACGTGCCGCGTGTGAAACATTCGCACCATGACTTAATGGTGTGATTCCAAGCAGTAGTAGTCGTATCAAATAAATTTGATAGTGTGATGATTGTGTTTCCTTTACCATTATATTGCAGCGCTTGGACACGAATGTTGGTTGCATTAATTTTAAGACACCCTGCATATAT
>NC_068987.1:53586485-53587270 GCF_001194135.2 Octopus bimaculoides | reverse complement strand
TATATATATATATATATGCATGTATATGTGTATTTATTTATATTAAAGGTATCGATACACATAAATGCCTCACGCTATGAGGGACTCTTAAAGTCAAAACTAGTGTTTCATTATCATTCGAAATCCGTATGCAGCTAGCCAACTTAGTAGCTTTACACTTGTTTCTATGTCGGAGGGAAAGTATGTGACTGGCATAGCAATATTTGAATTCACCTTCACATAATCCAATATAGGCCTTCTTGTCAGCTGTATCATTATTTAGGGTTGCGATAACGTCTGCTTCATATATAATAGATTTAGTCACATCGTTGATGAAGTGGATAGGAATCTGAATCACGACAGTTGAAACTGGATTCAGGCTCTTGGTATTGACCACGTGTAATGATACTCTTCGTATTGGGGCAGTACCTATCTGATAATTTCACAGTGCACCTGTTAAGTATTTTCCTGTATCAGTGAGTGGCTGGAAATGTTCTGTCTAGGAGATACAGGAATATTTTACCAATATTAGTTTTTATATTAATGGAAAGGGGAAGAAGAGGTCAACCAAATAAACCTATATTTAGGTTTCTTATTATCCTGATCAACACTAGAGTGATTATGTACTACTTTATCTTTGATGCCTCTAGACCTATTATTAATATTTCGATTACTATTAGAGGTATTATGCATTAATTTATCTTTGAAACCACTATTGGAATATGTGGGAGTGTGGGAGGATATAATGTATACGTATGCATATATATATATATGTATGTATGTATATATGACGGGCTTATTTCAGT
>NC_068987.1:53580270-53585311 GCF_001194135.2 Octopus bimaculoides | reverse complement strand
TATATATATATATATATATATATATATATATATATATTTATATGCATATATATATAAATGTAGTGTATACATACACACACGCACATATATACATACATACATATATACACATACATATATACAAAAGCGGTACTACACACCTTCCTAGGTTTTGCGAAGTCTTTTCCCAAGTCACTCACCTCCATTTTTTTTATTACTGATCTATTTGTCGATCGATTTCGAGATCTATGATGGCTAGCCGAAAAGTTCAGAGACTGACTAAAATACTGGCAATCCACCTTATCGCTCACAAACTTCCTTCAATGGCATTGCAGCGCTTGGATTCCATTATTATTAATTCTCTCAGCCTGTTATTAACAGTTATTAGCAACAGATATGATGTCATCACCGTGACACTGGTTCCCAGCCAAGTTGGGGAACAGGCGATAGATTGAAGCCAAATCAGAGGAATAGGGAGGATGATCAACTCTCACGTATAGTAGCCATTGAAACTAAGGACTTCTGAGCTGGAGCATTGACTTCATGATACAAAACCCGTTTCGTCAGTTTTCCTAGGCGTTTGGATTCGATAGACTTTCATGATTACCTCAGCAAGTTGGTATTAAACTCTCTACAGGTGGTGCTGCCCTTTTGAATATAGTCAGTAAACACAAAGCATTTTGCATCCTTAAAATCTGAGGCCATAAACTCTCCTGCTGATGAAACGAGCTTGACCTTGTTTGTGGCAGGTGAAGAGGGTTGCTTCCATTGTATGGATTCTCTCTTCATCTCTGGCTCAAAGTGATCAATTCAATACTCATCCAGGGTTAGAAAACTTTCAAATGAACCTGCTGGATGTACCTCAAACAGTGTCAAATTTTCCTGTGAAGTTATCGACCTGGTGCGCTTTTGATCAGATGTTAGAAAACGTGGGCCTTAGGAGCAGGAACCTTCATCATACCAAGTCCATTCTACATAATATTCTGAATTCTTTCACGGGAAATGCTAATAATATTGACTATTTGATTGATATATAATCACCTGTCATCCATCACTACAGGGTGAACACGATCAATACTTTCCTCGGTCGTGGTATTTGGAGGATGTTTAGTCCTTGCTTCATGTTCAAGATTCTGTTTCCACCGGTACAATAGAAATCACAAGAAATACGTTGTTTTGCAGATTCCTTTGTTATATTGTGTATCAAGAAATAACTGTTTAACGAAAGTCATGCATCTAAAAATGAAATACATAATATGACATCAGCACACAACACTAACAAAAACATTTCTCTCAAAATTTCTGTGCAACCGATATTTCAGCAAATATTTTCTTAGTTTGTGACTGATAAAATAATTTTCTTCTGGATGCTTGTTGGAGGGACATTGTGCGCTCTACATCCAGATTTTCCTACCTCCTTCTATTTAATATCCGTACATAGTCGTAAGTGTCTTTTGCCGAATCTGTACAAGCACACTGGCTCTTTTGATTGTCACGATAAGTCATTCTCTTCCCCTCCTAATTTCGAAAAGCTCGAGAAAGGTCATTGGCTTTCCGTCGTCTTCAAATCGCCATCTTTAATGTCGGTGAATTTTTAAAAATATTATCACAGAATTAGCAGTTTTATCATAAATATTATTTTGTTACATGGTAACAGACTCAAGATTTGAAGAAAATTGTATTTAAGATATTTAGTACTTTTGCAGATTATAGTGTGAGTTGTAACTAGTAGCTATGTAGACTGAACCAATAACATGAAACGAACATTTTAGCAGTACACAGACATCCTATTGAATCGGCTAGTTGCAATCTTCCATTCTATTACGAAACAAACAAAAAAAATAATAAAAATAACACCAATAAGTAACATTTTGTAGAATCTAACCTTGACTTGATGTGGGAAAATGACAAAGGGGTGACAAGTAGATATGCTAATTCTTTTCTTTGTTTAGAAGTGAATATTTCGTAGAACTATCTTTTAATACCGTTTCCAGTAAATTGTAAGTAAATGAAATGATGAATTTTTAAGCCTTGATTGTAAGTAGATAAGAAGATTTACCTCTGAATATGGCAAGTTTGTCGTAAAACACTGATATTTATTTTCAACCGCACGGGGTGAACAGAACCGCTGTATGCCAAGTCATATCAGTGATCAGAAATTATATGTCACCTCCAATTATCAAAAAGTATAAGTCACCTAACTAAATTTTAGACAATACTAATATAACTTCAATAACACCAATGCTGTGAGAGTTTATAATCGTTTCAATGGACGTTTCATCGTTTCATTGTGTTTGCCCCTCACCGCTCGACAACAGGTTTCGATTTGTTTACGTTATCACAACCTTAGAGGTTCAACAAAAAGAACTGACGAAAATAAAGAAATAAGAATAAATTGAAATATGTATGGTGGATGATTTGATTAACTAAACATTTACTGGTGTTTCAGAAAAGCCACAGCCCGATAAATGATATTAGCTATACCTCTTGAAGATGGTGATTATGTCTGCGTGTTTCCAGCGTTGAGGGATCAAGACATTTTTCCAACAGTAGAGGATAATTTGATGAAGACGCTGGACAAGAGCAGGACCACCATCTGATCCACGTGATTTCCTGTTTTTTTTTTAAGTAGGAGAGAGCTGTACAGATTTCCACGAGGGAAGGTTCCGCGTTTAGCTCAGGGAGAGGAGGGAGTTGAAAGAGCTCATCAATCAGTGTGGTGTCTCTAGGATTTATCATGCACTCCAGGCAAAATACATCGCGGTATTTCATCCACTTTTACGTTCTGAGTTCAAATTCCGCTGCGGGCCAACTTTACATTTCATACTTCCGAGGTCGATAAATTAAGTACCAGTCAAGTATTGGTATCGATGTAATCGACGTTCTCCCTTCCCCCCAAATTTCAGGCCTTGTACCTGTTGTAGAAAGGATTATTTATGGCACTATTAGCTTTCAGATTCACCTTTCTCAAAAAGTATATATATATATATGACGTGGGTTAAGATTCAGTCACTGTATTATATTTTTCGCATCTTTTGCATTGTATTAGATTCTGAAAATTTGTAACGCGAAATATTACAATATACTTCAGTCAAAGTTAAACTGTTAATTTGTGTGGAAGTATATTAAAGTGGATATTTGCATTCATGCATGTTCATCAGCATATGCATGACTTTGTTTTTTTTATGTAAGAAGGATTTTACGTATACACAGACACATACGCACACACACGCGCACGTACATGCCTGCAGATATTTATATTTTTATGTATATATCATCTTATATATGTATGTGTGTGCGTGCGTGTGTGTGTGTATGTGAGCGGCGTCTATGCGTATGTGAATGTGTTTATTTATATATAGCACTGCTTGAATCTATCTATCTATCTGTCTGTCTGTCTGTCTGTTTGTCTATCTATCCATCTATCTTTCTATCCATTTACCTATTTGTCTCTCTCTCTCTCTCTCTCTCTCTCTCTCTCTCTCTCTCTCTCCCCATATATATATATATATATATATATATATATATATATGTGTATATATATATATATAGTGAGAATTTGCAACAAATAAAAGAGGAAGACGGGTGTGTAAACAACAAAGAGATGTATTAGTTTAACGCTCGGGAGGTGAGAGAAAAAACAAATGACGGAGACAGGTGTATGAACAACAAGCAGGTGTATTATTAGTTTGATACTCGAGAAAGTGAAACAGTCTTTTACATTTCAAACCTACGTTTTTCAACTGAAAGGAATAAGTGAAAATAAACAGAAAGAGAATAGAAAACTTGTGGATTTAGCGTCAATATTTGCAATTTCTGTATGTGTTGCGTTCCATTATTTAATAAATGAGAAAATGTGTGGTAAATAAACGTATGACATAACGTATACTGAGTGTAAAACCGGACGGATGACAAACACAGAAAGTCTCTAATTCTTCATCAGTTATCAACCAATTCCTAATATACAGTTTCGCACCTTTAAGTATAAGACTGAGAGCGTCACAATTCGCGGCGCCCACGTAAAAAAAAAAAAAAAACAATTCTTTTTTGAGGAGAATTCAAGGCCGAGAGCTTTGTTTTCTTTTGTTCTGTTTGCTTTCAACCCTGAATTCTCCGCAAAGAGAATTTCTTTTGCGGGCGCCGCCAATTGGGAAGTTCTCAGTCTTACAAATAAAGGTGTGAAACTGTGTATTAACAATTGGGTAATAACTGAGGAAGAATTAAAGACCTTCTGTGTTTGTCTCCCGTCCGGTTTTACTCTCAGTATACGTTGTCGTATGTTTATTTACCATACATTTTTTTTTCATTTACTATGTAATGGAACGCAGCACAGACCGAAATTTTATTAACAACTAAGTTTTTCTATATACACGTGTGACCCTCTCACTTGCATTCATTATTTTCCCTTTTCTTTCTCTCACCCTCTCACTTCTATTCTAGCCTTCCACTTTCTCCCTTTCTATTCCTAGCCTTTCTCCTTCCTCTTTTCTTCCTTCATCACTTCCCCTATTTGTCTCTGTATCTCCTTCCCTCTTTCTTACTGTCTTCCTCTTCTACCTGATGTTGTCACGTGACCCGTGACAACATTCCCTTTCTCTTTCTTAAATTGGTCCCCAGCTGACCAGTCGCAAATTCTCTGTCTCTGCAGAATTTAGGACATTTTCTAAGCGTTACCCACTATTCTCGTCTTCTTAGTCGTAAGGCTATATTTTACTCGACTGTTTGTCCACCGTCCTAAATCACACACTGTGTCATTTTCCTTTGTTTTGTCTTGCTTGCTCTCGGCCCTGAATTATCCGCAAAAAAACAACTATTTTTGCTGGCACCGCCAATTGTGAAGCTCTGTCTTATCATTGAAGGTGCGAAACTGTGTATTAAGAAATGGTTGATAACTGCTGAAACATTAGGGACCTTCTGTGTTCGTCTCCCATCCGGTTTTACACTCACTATACGTTATGTTGTATGTTTATTTACTATACAATCTAATTTATATATATATATACATATAAACATACATTATGTCGTATGTTTATTTGCCATACAATTTAATTGGTATATATAT
>NC_068987.1:53578558-53580051 GCF_001194135.2 Octopus bimaculoides | reverse complement strand
ATATACATATATATATATATATATATATACACCCAGAACCACGCTAATGTGTTAGGAGTGAAATTTAGGACTTCACGGTTCTCTGTGAATTGATTTTGATAAACCTTTTCCCCAGATGGCTTTCACACTATAGCAATGCCAATGTAATATTTCCATTATTCTGTGTAACGTCCTTCATTTCTTAAATTCAGATTCTTCAGTTACTGAGTGAACTACGATAATAGTTTTGGAATGAAAATAGCCCATCTCGACATTGATTTTCAGAAAATGAATGATAATGATATGTATTAAACATACATTGAGTACATATTTGACAGAAAACCTTAATATTATAACATTTATTGACATAATGAATTATTTAGCCACATGAACACCATTTTGACAGATAACTTCAAAAACCTTATTAGTCATGCAATCTGTTAACTTCTTAATAGTAGCAGGTTCGTCACCCATAAGACATCTTTCGACGTAAATTGGCGTCCATCGGCATAAACATCTTGTTTAATGATGGACCAAAGATTTTCGATAGGGTTGAGATCCGGAGATGCTGGCGGCCACACCATCAACCTTTCACCTGGTATGCTGTAAGACCCCGGTTATGTTTGGGTGGTCCTAGCACAGTGGAGGGAGCGTTGTCATCCATGAATGCGAGATTCCTTAGAAGTGACAACGGTATATCATCTAGCTGGAGATCTAAGACTTACCTCAGGAGATTGCAGTAGGCGGCTTTTGTCACTTTAACAAATTCAGACGCTCTGACTGGGCTAACAAGTTTATTCCCACTGATGCTAGCCGACTGCATGTCTCCAACACTCTGTTTTTGACGTCATAAACGTTGGTGACGCTCATCCCCAACCGCCGCGTCCGTCAAAGGTCGTATAACTCATGGCTAATCTCATGCACTTTTGGGCCCATTAAAGCCTCAAACTCCTGTGACAGGACTTCAAAGGAGGCAGTTTAAGAGTTTCATGCATGGGTGTCATGCTCTTGAGGATGTGATTTCTTGTGGTTTTCGGTACATAACGAAGTCAGCAGGCGGCGAAAATAGTTTTGCTTTTTTGTCTAAGTTCTCACATAATTTGCGGCGAATATTCCTTGAATCCCTAGCTATCGCAATCTCGGAAGTCCCGCAATCAAATCATCTAACCGTGTCTACATGACGACCTAACTTTTCCGCAATGACATGAAGAGGAATGCCTTTAACACCTTACTTGATGATAACAAACTTTTCTTCATCGTTTAGGCGTTTTCGTTAAGACGCCGTTAGCATAGTTTGCCCCAAAACTAAAGAATCTGAAATAAAAAAGAAAGGACGTTACACAGAATAATGAGAATATAACAATAGTGTTGCCATAAGGTGCAAACAAAAACAGCAAAGTTGATTCACAGAAAACCGAGAAATGCTAAATTTCACTCGTAAGCTATTAGCGTGATTCTGGGTGTATATGTATATGTATATGTATATGTATATGTATATGTATATATATATATAT
>NC_068987.1:53573839-53578138 GCF_001194135.2 Octopus bimaculoides | reverse complement strand
ATATATATATATATATATATATACATACATATATGTATATGTATGTATGTATATATGTATGTATATATATATGCATATATGTGTGTGTGTGTGTGTGTTTATGTATTATGTACGTATGTATGTATGTATGTATATATATATATGTGCGTGTGTGTATATATTATGTACGTATGTATGCAGGTATGTATGTATGTATGCGGACACACATTATCCTACTACTTGTCAGTTGTCTAGTCTGGAACTCAGGAGATCTAACAATGTGAAATTATTTGATATTGGTTCAGATTTACTTAAAGTTCGACTCAGAAAATAATATAATCATTTCCAATATAGCAATTAATTTCACGTTTGGTTACATCTGGATTATATTCAAATGTTCAGCGTGATAAATTAGAATTTTAAGTTAACAAGACGTAAACTTTCCTTTCATATTTGAAATAAAACCGTCGGCTCTCATTTTGTGAGAGTGAATGCCAAGAGTATTTGTTAGAATGTACCACATTGAAAGACTAGTATTGTTTATTCTTTTGACTTCTTAGATATTGATATCAACTGTGAAATAAAACAGAATTACATCTTTTCAATGAAAATAAGTTCACTGCTTGATAGCTTGATTGTGCAGCGTTAACAATATGGTAGTAATGGAAACACTGAGACGACCATAGTTATTCAGCGTGTCATATATCATCAAACTGCCAGTAATATTCTTTCGTTGATTCAGTATAATATATTCCTAATGATTTGAAATAGATAACATTTTATAATAAATGTGGACCATCATGACTGAAACTAGTGAAATAATTTTAAATTTATCTACAGTTTCCGATTGGGTTACTGATGAAAGATTCTCCATAAATTGTAGTGTACTACAGTGACACTGTGTTTGGGTCGTCAGATAATTTTTCCGTGAAGGTCCATTGTGTGTCCGCTGATATTCGGTTTGACTCTGGTAGTTTACGAGTCACTTAATACCGCGATGCATTCATAGATTCTTAAAAATACACACATAATTCATATATCTCATATTTATAAGTATTTATATTGCGCGATTTTCTCCCGAAATAACTTGACTGTTTTATACACATACATACATACATACATGCATACATACATACAAACTCGACTGCAGTCCTTATTGTCCAAAGAAGAAGAAGAGTGGCAAAGCCTAAATAAATAGTTGAGCTGTGCCTGTCAGTATCACCTAGAATCTGTAGCTCTAGTCTTTCCTCCATCAATGCAGTACTTAGTACTTTTAAAGTTAGTCACTTCGCTCAAATCAATTTCACTCTTTAGACTTGGAGGTCTGAACAGAACGGATCAGTGGGCTAAAGAGGAGGGGGTTACCAGCAGCCTGTAGGTTATAGAGCATAGAGCCTTCTAGGTGAATTGACATTATCCCCGGAGATGCCTGAACGGTGTCAAAGAGAGTACAAAAAATGCCTTACTTGATTTGGCTCCACTAGTCTTTCTTTTTTTCCCAAGGTTTTCACAAGTTAATAGGAGTATAAGCTGTAGATTTCTTCCTTAATATGCTAATTAATCAATTTTAACATAATAAACTGAAATCAGGAAAGCACCAACGTTTTAATGAGTTTGGTAACAGGCACGGTTTGAAGGAAGAAAAGAAAACATACGTACTTAGTCACACATGTATATATATATATATATATATATATATATATATATATATATATATATATATCAGAAACAAGTTAAAAATAATGGCCATTACGTAATTCCTTTATTTGAACAAATGTCGCTTACAGCTGTTTCCAGTAGTCATTATAAGTACATTAGAAATAGGTAGACTCAACTGGTTTATTGATCAGTTGAGGGAAATTGAAGATCCCCATCTCTCACACCTTCCCCACACAGAAGCCATTCCTCAAGTGCTCTGCTTCTTATATCTAGAAATGGATCTGACGAAAGTAGCATTAATTTTCTTAGGTCGTCCAATTTGCCTCAATTGCTCAATTGACCAATTGATTGAACCTATGAAAATAGCAGTAAGACAGATTTTTCAAATATATGAATTATATGTAATGAACATTATTATATGTAATGACCATTATTTAAAATTTTTCTTATATGTGTAAAAACCATTTTATGCGGAGCCCATCCACCAATGTACAATATAGAATTGTGATGAACCATAATCTGTGACCGTACCAAAAAATTACCTGGGTTTCTTCACTAATCTTAGTAATACTGTTAGCCTGGTGTGCCAACAGAGAGCATATGTAGTATTTTGCCCGGACTGATAATCCCTCACTATTTTTTCTCGCTCCCTTTGTCTCTCTCTCTTTCTCTCTCTCCCTTTCTCTCTCTCTCTTTCTCTCTCTCCCTTTCTCTCTTTTTTCTTTCTCTCTCTTCCTCTCTCTCTACATACATACATATACATACATATATACAGGAAAAGTAAGAAGAAAAAAAGCAAAAATGCACATTGAATATAAAAGAAAAATAAAGGCTTTTTAATAAAAAGTAGCGATAAATAAATACAATTAGATGAACTGAGATAGAATTAAGAAGAATTAAGTTCATTATTTTGTATTGTTAAAGAGATTCAAAGTCAAACCGGTATCGTCATTGTTGTGAACTGGATCTGAATGCGCACGAATTATCAAACGGTGTTGGGTCTACGAACCCCTGAGTAAAAAAAATGCGTAAGGGAGGTAAGTAGTTCTGGACGTGGTGCAATTAGGGTCGATATAATATTGTAATATGAATGGTGTAAGGGATGTATGGGTGTTAATGGCATTATTGGTGAGGTTAGTAGTGTTCTTTATTATGTTGTGTTCATGTTAAAGTTGTGGATGATATTCATTGATGAAAGTTGGTTCTTTATTCATTCTTTACTGTATTGAGGTGTTCTGTGAACATTGATAGAAGGGGAAAATTACAAAATAATGCTCAACAGTATCAATAGCAACATACAATTTACCATGGAACATAGCAATAAACAGCTCCCTTAAAATAGTCAATAGCCACATCGAAATAGCTATCGTCTATAAACCCACAGATTCAAAACAATACCTATTATTCAACTCATGTCAGACCAAACACATAAAAATTAATATACCTTATAATCTAGCGAAAAGAATCTGTACCATAGTTTCGGACACCAATACTCGTCAACGAAGACGCCTTGAACTCAGATCAAGAGACATTACCCAACATCATTAATAAATGATGTGATTAAACGAGGAAAGAAAATAGACATACGGACATTAAGGTAATTCAACCGAAATACTACACCAGACTTAAAAATACTCCCATACATCTCCACACATGACCCTAGTTACAACGAAGCCTTCAACATTATCATCCAAAATCTACCCATTCTCACAGGAGATAAAACAATGAACAAAATTTTAGGCACACAAAAAATTTTCAAGAGTAAAATGCAAGCGAAATCATTGAAAAAATTATTAAACAACGCAAGACTCTATCCATTAACAACGGAACCAAAAGTGAAAAAATGCGGTCGGCCTAACTGTGGCATATGCCCCCACCTTTTGAGAGGGTACAGAGTTCCACTTTAAACAAGGTGAAATATTTAACATTAAATCAAATATCACCTGTACCTCGGAAAACCTAATCTATGCCATTACCTGTTTAGTGTGCGGTAATCAATATATTGGCGAAACAGGAATATCACTCAGTCGAAGAACCACTCCTTCGAAGAACAAATCTGCAACCCACAATACAGACAGATACAGGTCAGTGAACATATAGAAAAATGTGCTAGGAACCTTAGTCCTAATTTCTTAATTTTCCCCTTCTATCAATGTTCACAGAACACCTCAGTACAGCAAAGAATGTATAAAGAACCAACGTTCATCAATAAATATCATCTACAACTTAACGTGAAAACAATATAATACAGAACGCTACTAACATTATCAATAATGCCACTAACACCCATACATCCCTTAGACCATTCATATTACATTATTATATCGACCCTAATTATACCACGTCCAGAACTACTTACCTCCCTTACACAATCTTTTTATTCAATCTTTTTACACGATACCAGTGAACAGCAATGACGATACCTGTTTCACTTTGAATCTCTTTACCAATTCAAAATAATGAATTTAATTCCTCGTAATTCTACCTCAGTTCATCTAATTGTATTTATTTATCAGTACTTTTTATTAAAAAGCCTTTAGTTTTTGATATTCAATGTGCATTTTCGCTTTTTTTCTTCTTACTTTCCCCATATCTTTTCACGTGTGGTTTCTATTTTCTTTTTGAAACATATTTCTATTATATATATATATATATATATAT
>NC_068987.1:53570986-53573675 GCF_001194135.2 Octopus bimaculoides | reverse complement strand
GTGTGTGTGTGTGTGTGGATGTTTGTGTGTGTATATATGTATATATATATACAAGGTAATACTTTCATGCCCATATTAATAGACTCAATACATTTAGCAGTTCACATTTAGGAGAGAACCACGAAATTTCCTTAAAGGTTATTAGAATGTTCTAATGGGTAGATGAAAGGAGAATGTTGCGCCATTGTTTTCGGTGGTATAACTAATTTTCTGATTACCATCAGAAGCTTCTGAATGTAACGACAGTTTGGGAAATACTACATCTAGCTTTTTGAATTGTATGATAATCTATATCGATTTTAATGTGTTTTATGTTTTGTAGCTTGTAGTGGTTCTGAGCTACACAAATATCGTGGTTTTATTCTTGCACTCATAAAGTTTGCTTCTTCGAAGTATCGTACATTTCATGTTGAGGTTAGTAACATATTCTTTTTAATTTCCAAGTACAGTATCACAAATATGGAGAATTTATGAACACTAATCTGTAATGGAAGTTGTTTAATTTGTGAACTTGTATACGTCGAACAATATATTGAGAAATTGAAATTAAATCTAGACTATAAGATAAGTAATCTATACTACAAGATAAGTAAATAAACCTCAACTCTAAAGAATGTTTGTTTTTTTATTGACGTAAAGTATGCAACACTTGAAAGCAATAATTCTTAAATCAATATGTAGAGGGCATGGACAAGTACATAAAATATAGAAATGAAGCGAAGAAAAACGAAATGATATCGAATAAAATGTGATAAGTGCAAGCAATTTGGTGAAAAGTTTCAAGTACAGAAGATGATATTATATCATCGATAACGCGGAGTAAGTTAAATAAAATGTTTATTCTCAGAGTATATATATGAGAAGATGGAATAAGCCCTTAGTATATCAAAGAAGGACTTTGCATGACAGGAAAATAAGAGAATACACGCAGCATGCACACATATAATCGGGCTAGTTCTCCATGGGCTGTGGACTGTGGGCCCGAAGATTTGGGAAAGTTCTGAAGGAGACAAAACTCAAACATTAAAATCGTTGAAAAGCTAGGGAACTCCATCAGATTACAGTTATATAGGACGTACCCCTTTGAGAATACCAAATGCATCAATGAAAATTACATGGTACGTAAGAATAACCCTGGCATTAACTGTAGAACTAGATGTGTAGTCTACAGCATAAAGTGCATAGAGGGTGCTTGTAAAGACAAGAACATGACAGACATTGGTATAAAATCTAGGAGCGTTGCTGAGAGGGTAAATGAACATCTGAGACAGTATGACGACAAAAAAAAAAAAAAAACAGTCCTCCATACTCTACCAATATGCCCAAGACCAACTTGGAGGAATACTGGGTCGACTTAACATCCGCATTTTATCTAAGCACTTGACATCCGCATTTTATACAAGCAACACTCGGACAAATACTGGAGTACATCCTCATAAATGAAACATCATCTCTACAAAATAGAAGGTGGTGATAGCCCAATACTCACAGTTTGTACATACAACGGTAGATTTGTTAGACAGGCACACGGGTAATACATGTGTAATACGGACAGACAAGCACACACATATAGATACACAACAGGAAACGGAAACACATGATAATATACATACACGCACACTCCACACACACAAAAGGACGCATGTGGAGACACACATCCATACATAACAGCTGCGTGTACATAGTCACTCAAACTCATCCACATAGACACACTCAAACACGCACACACAGATACACATACACACATATAAACACACAAACATACACACACAAATACATGAATATACAGAATACCTACATACAAATGTAAACACACACACATATACATATATACGCATGCACACACACATACATAATACAAACAAACAAACATACATACATACATACATACATACATACATACATACATATGTGCATACACATGTACAATGACGCATACACCTGCGCACAAACAAACAAACAAACAAAAAGGACGCAGCTCTGATAAAGGGCAGAGTCAACAACTTTTGTAGAGGTTGCAAGAAGCGACGAAAATTTTAGAATAGCATAGTGGAAATTGAACCAATAATTGTGTTCAGTAATAAGGCATTAAAACAGAATGACTTGCCCCCAACATAACAAAATATGCTTTAACACACGAATTCACATAAAGAATCTTGGAGACCAAATACTAAAACGAAATGTATATATTGCATATATATTTAATCGTGTGAAATACCTAGGCAATTACATACTCGAGCATATATACGCTCACAAGATCGCACACATGAACACACAAAGACACAAACACTCGTACACATGTATGTATCTATATATATACACACTACGTACACAGACACACACACACACACACACACACACACACATGTACATACAATTTGTGTACATTGTGGTAGTCATGCACCAGCATTAAAAACATGAGAGAGATTTCTGATCATGTAGTCAGTAAAACATGAATGTATGAGTTTATGTCTTGGAATCCTCTAAGTTCTTTGGTTTATATGTACAATCTCATACACTCCTATATGTGTTTATGAGTGCGTATACATATATATATATGTATATATACATAGAGAGAGAGAGAGAATGAAAAAGAGAGTGAGAGAGAGAGATACGCAATCATCACAAGCGTGTATTAAAAAATCCTCCTTTCTTTGTAAAGCAGGAGACTCGTCCATAAAAATCAAAT
>NC_068987.1:53562653-53570675 GCF_001194135.2 Octopus bimaculoides | reverse complement strand
AAATCAGTTGTCACGGATGAATTATGAAGAATAAGATATACAGAAGACGTGTAGTATAGAATGAGAGGAGTCTATAGATATAAAGGGCGAGATAAGTGGATAGATAGATAGATAGATAGATAGATAGATAGATAGATAGATAGATAGATAGATAGTGAGAGAGAGTGAGGAAAAGAGAAAGAAAGAATGAAAAAATAAATAAAGGAATAAATAAATAAAGAAAGAAAGAAGGCGAGGCGAAGTGAGTGGGTATGCGATAGATGAAAGACTCTATGTGAGGAAAAATGTGCAACGTTAATATGAGCGATACTCTATACAATGGAAAATTATCGCCACATTTTGCAAGAAAAGACCTGTTTCGATTGTTAAGATTTATTTGTATATGGAAAATAGACGCATATGCGAAGAATATGTATATATGAAAGGGTACACAATCATTTACAGACACACACATACAAACTCACATACACTCACAAACTCACGCACACACACTTACAAGCACACTCATATATACACGACTCTAAATATATACCCTATACATAACATGTAAACAACTTTTACACGCCTACACCCTAAATACTCTATGTATTGTAAAACAGTATTCTATACATATGCCGATACAGAAACAATGCATAGCTGAATCTGCACACACATACATTCATGCACACAAGTGTGCATACATATACATACACACATGCGCATGTGTGTGCGCGTGTGCGTGTATATACCAATGCTTGTATTTATGTGCAGTTCCTTGTAACTGGCACTTGTATTCACAGCATTATATTGTTTCGTTTGCAGTACGATGGTAAGATGTGTGTGGTGCGTGCGTGTGTGTGTGTGTGTATACATATATTATACATATACATGCATGCATATATTTATATATACATATGTATGCACATTGATATATATATGCGTAAATATATGTATGTATAGGCATATATAACACTTTTCTTATTTTATATACTGTTCCGGAAATTAAACCTAGGAAAGTAAAGAGGTTGTACAGTTGTTTATGAATCAGATTTGGAAACATATTTCCAGAATGTAATAGCTGATAGCACTGTTTATATTGTTAATTTTATTTTTTGTTTAGTGCGGACATATGTGTGCAGCAATAGAGCATATGCTTTTACTCATTTTGTCCTTGAACTATTGAATTGAATACATTCTACCTGTCGCTTAGTGACATCATCGAAAAGTGAACATTTCTGCAACAGAATCAATATAAAATTGGTATATTGATGTATTGTCACCAAATTCTGGTAAAATTGTGAAAACATTTTCTATAGAAATAGTTTTATAACGCTATATAGTTTACTTGAAAGTGTTTTCTGTAGAAATGTATGAGTAATTCTTATTTCCGTCCTGTTCCTCTTGACATGCAATATATGCTCTAAACGACATGCATTCATAGATCCTATGTAATATCTATACCTTCATACTATTCGTAAACCTATTTTAAATTTTCTGCCTTTTGGGATTTCTATACACTTATTGCTGAATTTATAACAATTTAGGGACAAGGCCAGTAGTTTTGAAGGGAAATGTTTAGTATATCTTAACGTATCTCAAATATTTTTACCTATGGACCACGTTGGTACCTATTTTACTCGGGTGGACACTCCTAGCAATTTGATGTTAAAAAATCCTATTCTATTTTTTTTTATAATTAAATATTAGGAATTGTATAAATATCATTAAAACATTTATAAAACATTTATAAACATTTATAAAAAATATAAACAATTTATTAGAGATAACTTTTTACAACAAAATTTTGATATGAACTCCGGTGTATACTATCGAGCCCAGTTCTCGACTGGTTCTTTAGATATCAACACCCAAAAGATGAAAATCAAATCTGGCGGTGGAGAAATTATAACTCAGAGCATAAAGAACCGAAAAACATACCGCAATACTTTCTTTCAATACTCTAATAAATTGGCCAATAGGCAACTTTTATTATAAGTTAAATATTGGACGGTATGTACTGAAGAAGCAACGATCTATCCCGTTGCTGGACGTTATGGTAACATATAGTATTATATTGTAAATCAATGGTTCTCAACCAGGATCCACATGAGCTCTGAGGGTCCATATAAAATGTTGGGGGGTCTACACAACAAAATAGTAAATCGTGGATCTACTATATTATTCTAAGTGTCCTTGAAAAAGTTTTGCTTTAGATGAATTGGAATGTATTGCAAGACACAACTAGGTTTATTTCTCTAACATTTTATATATGTTGGGTCATCTCATAAAGAATGCGGTCTTTTTATATTACTTTTATTTTTCAAAATTACTATAGACAAAGTTCTTTTTAATCTAAAATATACTGTCCTTCATTTTCTACAATGCTCTTCCATCTATCTGGTAAACTTGCAAGGCCCTTCTTACAAGTTCACTTGTCCGTGACGAAAAATACTCCTCCAGTATTGTTCTGACCTCGTGTACAGAATTCATAATTTTCCGTCCAAATGGTTTAAAGACTGCGGAATAAATGATAATCAGATGAGGTAATGTCAGGCGAATAAGGTGAGTGGGGCATCCTTTCGCAGCCTTTGGAGTGTTATCCTCACAATATGTGGCCGAGCATTATCCTGTTGGAAGAATACCTTTCGACTTGAAACCAAAGATGATCATTTTACATCTAGCACAAACTTAAGCCGCTCAAGCTGCACGCAGTAGATATCCTTTGTTATTGTTTGATTTGGGTTTAAAAGTTCAAAGTGAACTAAACCGTTCATGTCCCGCCAAACAGATAACAACACCTTACGTGTGTAAAAGCTTTCTTTAGCCTAAGGTGCCAGTGTTTCTCCTTTCGCTACCCACTGACTTCGGCGCTTGACATTTTTATAGAGAACCCATTTCTCGTCACCTGTCACTAATCGGTCCAAAAATAGTTCATTCGGTTCATGAAACGTGACAGCAAAGACGAGCATACATTCACTCGGTGAGTGCGATTAGACTCGTAAAGTTTGTGACGAACTCATTAACCTAATATGTTGCTTTTCCGATGGCACAGAGTTGTCGATGAATGGTTGAATGACCGTATCCAAGCTACTCTATCAGTTCCTCAATATTTACGACGGGATTTTGTTCCACCAGGGTTTGCAGGACGTTCTCGTCTAGCTCTATAGCTCCTCTAGAACGAGTTCGTCTTTAAGCTGTAATTTCTGCCTCGGAATTTCCGGAACAGCCGTTGACACTGGCCTACGCTTATTGTCCGATCCTGATATACTGCACTAATATTCCTCGCGCTTTTCGTTGCGTTGTTGCCTTTATTGAACTCATAAGGCAACTGTCACTTCAATTATAGCATTGCAAAAATAACTGTTAAAATCGAACTTCACTCTTCGATACATGCACTACGAATAAATACCAGGTAAAATTTTATAGCAAGTTCATGCAAATAAATTACTCCATCCCCCTCCGACTTTTAGTTCATGCAATTGAAAAGACTGCATTATTTATAGGATTATATGTATATATATGCGTATTTGTACGTGAGTGTGTGTGTACACACGCACTCACGTACACACACACTCCCGTATTAGGTATCATTAAGGTTATCAATAACTTTCACTGATCAACTGGTTATAGGCAAAATATGATAAATTCAATGAGTACTCACTATATTACTCCTATTGAAATGACTAATTAATGCTAACGGCGTAACCAGAACGGGAGATAATATGGTTCCATCCAACATTCCCTCTTAATATTCAGGATAGGTTACGAATCATATTTCATTATCTTTTTGCCGCTGTAGAGAGCTACTTCCCTTTTTATAGCAAATAGAGGAATCTCTGTGATCCCTGCTGTGTCAAACTGTCATATTTCCATACTGCTAACGCTAGATATATAATATGTTATAAATAAAGACTGACGGAATAAAGTACGTAGCGTTATGGAAGGTGACACCAGTTCATAACATCTTGAGCCTAGAGACATATCAGAATCCCACTCCCAGCGAATCCTAGTTAACTCCTTGGGTCGACTAACAATTCTCATTTAAATACCGTGTCATCTCGAATTATGCTCAGCGTAAAGGAAAATTTTTAAGAACTCCCATCTTAATAGGAATAAAAACAATAAAGACATACGTAATATTAATTTCATATTTTGGCACAAGGCAGGCACTTTTGGGGAGGGGCTAAGTCGATCACATCGACCTCAGTGTTCAACTGGCACTTGATTTTTTAACCCCGAAGGGATAAAAGGCAAAGTCGACAAGGCGGTATTTAACAACATAGGTAATAATATTAACTGTAAAAATGATAATTTTGTCAACTCTCAGATGAATAATGGTAATAATGTAACTAGTAACAGCATTAGTAATACTGAACACTATAGATTGAAAATTTTCCAAAGAAATCTACAACAGGTTTCCCTCTATGTATCCTTTAGATAGTTGTCTAACAACATTGTCTACAAATGCGAGGTTAATATACAGTTCTATATTTAAAAGATGAGGAATTATGTACATTATTTACATTATTTACATTCGACGGATATTTGTCTACATCTTGTTTGTTGTTAATAACAAACAACAAACAAGACGAGGACAAATATCCGTCGAATGTAAATAATGTAAATAGTGAGGTTAATATAATCTAAATTCATTTACATTGGTGCTTCGTGCAGCAAATCTAAATTCTGACTTTTACCAAACGTTTAGATCCGAACGTACGGCTGGCAGCACATCTCTTTTTAAGAAAATTTGTGCTTTAAAATGGGACATGATAGAATACTCAACTGAATGTCAAATCGTTCGACATGCAGCTTCGGTTCGAAAAATAAATGCTCATTATATATTGTCGAAATTACGGCAATCATGGGTTGTATAGTGAGCGTCATGAATAAATTTGATGTAAAGGTTATGAGACGCAATCATATATTACGTTGCACTTGTCTCAGTTACGAAACTTGAGTCTTATTTAGACATTAATATTAGTTATCAATGCCTAAATAGGATTTCTATCTTTCGTTCGCTTCTAAGAACATATACATACGTGTATGTTCTTGTTTATTATCAATTATTTTACTAAGTTATATATATCGCCATATGATTTAACCATTTTTTACCTCTTACTAGAACGAGGTGGATAAAACTTATGTCTTTAGTTTCTAATATTCGTTCTCCTCTAAAGTGGCTAGCTGGCAGAAACGTTAGCATACCAATTCTTAGCGCTATTTCTTCTGTCTTTAAGTTCTGAGCTCAAATTCCGCCGGGGTCATTACATTAAGTACCAGTTGCGTACTGGGGCCTTGTGCCTAGAGTAGAAAAGAAAATAACAACTAACATTTGTTGTCATTAAAAGCATGCGGAACACATGCTCCATACTTCTCAACCTTCGCCATCAAGTGAAGATGCTTCTTTATAGCAGTGTGGGAGCATTCCATTTTTTATGCCAGTTCCCTTGTCGTTTGACGAGTATTTTCGTGCAAAAGTTGGTTTAATCGCTTGTCATCGAATTCAACTGGATGGCCAGAACGAGGCGCGTCTTTGAGGTCAAAATTTCCATATTTGAACTTGTCATACCAATCGCGAGCAGTTCTTTCAGCTATGACACCCTCTCCATGCACAGCACAAATGTCGTGAGCAGCTTTTGCGGCCTTGGAACCTTGAGTAAAACCAAAATGGAGGTGTCGAAAATGCTCGCTTTTCTTAACTTGACATTCAATTTTTATGATCTGAAAATAAACAAAAATCAACTAAAATTAACAAGAAAAAAAAAAAAGATTCCTAACTGATTCAAAAATCGAATTCCCGAAAAAAATAGATTCCAAAATTTTAAAAAGCGGCGGGAACTTAGTTGCCAACCCAATACATATTTTAATTAGCTATCATTTTATTGTATTTTTTATTATCTTTAATATCTACTTTTCTTTATTTGTATACATATGTTTATAAGACAATAATAGATTTTTACGAAGCGTATGTTTCATATCTGTCTTTTTTATCATTTTAATTCTGCTTTTGCGTTTAACGGTTTTAATTCAATTCTTTGTTACGTTCCACGACTTCTGATATTATAAGTTGGCTGCTTGAATCAGCTAACATTTTAATTTGCACTTGCACATTTTGCTATTCACCCTAATTTATCTTTAATTGTTAATTGTGCTCTTTTCGACTTTTCAAATTTATATTTTCTGTTACGTAATTTGACTTCCATTTCGAGCATGATTTATCTTCGTTTTACTTATAGATTACGTCCTCTATATCCGTTTTCAAAATTTATTGCACACTCATACGTATATATGTACAGATTTAAATGTGTGTGTGTGTGTGTGCGTGTGTGTCTGTATGCGCATGTGTCTGAGTGTTTATAGTTATATATATACTCATATATATAAGTATGCATATATATGTGTGAAAATATAAATATATGTGTGTGTGCCTTTGAGTATATATATATGTATGTGTATTCCTTTATTTGTTTACTTGTTTCAGTGATCCGACTGCAATCACGTTGGAGCACCGCCTTAAAGGGTTTCAGAAATAGAAATAGACCCTAAAACTAATTCATTGTTAGATTAGTACTTATTCTATCAGTGTATTACGCCGAACCGCTTAGTTACGGGGACGTAAACACACCAACATCGACTGTCAAGAGATGGAGGGGGGACAAACTAGGACACCAAGACACATACAAACACACATAAATATATACATACACACACGCACACACACACACACACACACACACACACACACACACACATATATATATATATATATATATATATATATACTGAAATGTACGACAAGCTCCTTTTCAGTTTCCATCTACCAAATCCGCTTACAAGAATTTGGTCGGCCCGAGGCTATAGTAGGACACTCTTGCTCAAGGTACTATGCAGTGGGACGGATCCCGGAAAATAACAAGTCATTCCATAAGTTCTGTCCGATTTTACCTTTTTAAAATTGAATGAAATTTAATAGTATTTTAGAATATCTAATGGAATTCAAAATTATTTTTATGCCTTTGTGTACATTTAAAAATAAGTAAATAAAATTTTACAGAATAAAAGAATTAAAATTTCTTTAATTAAAACACTTTCTGACATAGACGTACCCAAAGAGCATTTACGGCACATAATGCTTTATGAGTATAAAAAAGGAAACTCTGCAGCCGAAGCGACTCAAAGCATACACTCAGTTATGGGAAAGAATGCTAGAATGAAAGAACTTGGAGAAGATGGCTTGCAAAATTTCAGAAGTGGAGATTTCAATCTTGAAGATGAAGATCGAACAGAATGTCCAGTTGAGTTTTATGTTAAGCTCCTTGAGGCATTACTTGAAGTAAATTCTGCATTATCAGTTGAAGAATTGGCAAAAAAGCTTAGTTCCAACCATCGTCATCTTCAACAACTTGGAAAAGATCCTAAATTTGGAAAATGTGTGCCTCATGAATTGTCCGGAAGCAACCGCAAATCCCGAGTTGACATCTGCACTTCTCTCCATTCCCGCGAACCTATTTCACCCATTATGGACAGACATGTGACTGGTGACGAAAAATGGATCTTCTATCGAAATGTTAAATGTCGTAAAAAGTGGCTTTGTAAAAGGGAAAAAGCTCAACCACATCCCAGAAGGGAGCTTCATGGGAAAAAAGGTTCGTCACTCTATCTGGTGGAATTGCAAAGGAGTAAATCACTTTGAATTGTTACCACGTAATGCAACAATCAATGCTCAAGTCTACTGTCAGCAATTTGAGTGTTTGAACCAAGGTTTTCAGAAAAAGAGACTCGCTTTAGTGAATCGAAAAGGAGTGATGTTTCATCAGGAAAATGGGCGACCTCACACTGCAAAGATCATATCACAGAAGATCGAAGAAATTGGTTGGGAAAAAATTCCTCATCCACCTTATTCTCCCAACCTTGCTCCTTCAGACTACCATTTGTTTCGTAGTTTACAGAAGCATTTGTGGGACTTAACTTTCGCAAGCCAGGAGGAGCTCAAGACTGACACTTCAGAGTTCTTCGCTTTGAAACCAAACGAGTTTTACA
>NC_068987.1:53559847-53562416 GCF_001194135.2 Octopus bimaculoides | reverse complement strand
ATATATATATATATATATATATAATCCTCACCTTCTTTTTCAATTTTTATTTTACCTTATTTCTGTTACTACTATTACTGACTTTTGATGCGTTTAACGGAATAGAGACCTGAAGGTCATTCCAACTCCAACAGATGCCGTACCAGACATTATGTAGATAAGGCCTTGGAATTTCTGAGATATTACTCCATTCTGTGTTTGAGGTGCACTCTATGAAAAAAACACCCGATTGGCTCGACTTAAAAAAATGTTCTCCAAACCCAATAAGTATAATATATGATATTCTTCTCTCTACATTGTGAAAAAAGTTTTCATAACTGCAAATTCCCACATGAAGGAAAATTATTTTAAAATGCAAGATATGGATTTTTTCCCACTTTAGAAACGTATGAAGCGCTTAACTGCATAAACTGTTCTTTTCTTTCCTGTACTTTTCCTTCATACATACAAAAATACAGACAAACATACGTACGTACTAATGTATGTATGCATGTACGTATGTATGTATTTATATATGTATTCATGTCTCTCTCTTATATATATATATATAAAGGGAGGGAGAGAGACATGCATACATACATACATACAAACATACATACATACATACACACACACACGCGCACGCACACACACACGCACACACACACACACACACACACACACACACACACATATATATATAACATTAGCTGAAATCACTGTTATGTGGTAGTAGGGTTTGCAAGAAATAGCAGCCAAATCTTTTCTTTTCTGGGAAAAAGAGCCGTTTACACGTAATTTCGATGTCACATTCGTAGGAAGCATGCGAAATAACCTGGTAAGAAAAACAACAACATGAAACAAAACTCAATTGCTGGGAAACTCAGTCTTTTCAGGTACCTTGAATTATTGGTGATCCAACGGGCCATGAGTATTCTAGTGTGTGTGTGTATGTGTGTGTGTGTATAGCAGAATCACCATCCCACTAGATCTACGCATTCAATGCAGTTTTCCAACGCTCCTCCAGCAACAGTACATCTTGATAAACTCAGTGGCAAAACCTAACTTCAGGCCACGGCAAACAGAGAGGATGCTCTTGAAGCAAAGAGATAATATTTACATATTACTTACGGCGATAATATTTACATATCGCTTAAGAAAACAGCTAGATCTCATAATCAAGTACCTACACGCCTGGATAACTACGTTGGGTAGAAGTATGTACATATACGTATATACTTATATACATACGCACACACATATGCACACCGGAATTCAAGCAACAACTGCAGAACAATACTTGGGGTCGATTCAAACATCTATGTAAAGCTTCTGGTTGAGAGAGTTGTACCTGGAAGGGTACATGTGTACCAGTAGGATTCGGCCCCTTGCCATACTTCTGGATAGACTTCGATGAAACTCAAGTACAATTTCTACGGCTTCAACAGCCCCAATTTCTGGCCTCCTTCTCCATCGATTGTAACCCCATGGATTACTATATGTTGGATGCAGTTGCGAATGATACCATCCGCTCTGGCTGCAAAAGCAAGGCTGAACTGCTGGCCAAGGTGAAGGATGTGTTCGAAGATCTTCTCAAGGAACAGCAAGAAAAGCATGCACAAGGTTTGGAGTTATGTTGAAGCCGAGGCGAAAGAAGGCAGATACTTTGATTATGCTGTTACCCCCAGAACAATTGCCTAATTGTCATTTCATGCTTTTCTAAAATACTTTTAATTTTAGATGAGATATTGTAATTTTTTTTAATGTAAACTGTCAAATTTAGCTCTAACACCCAGAGTATATATACATACGTACATACTAATATATATTTGTGGTTAACTGAATGGTTTTAAAGCAAGTTTAAGAATAACAACTGACTACTTAGTGATTGCTGACTTAATACTGAAATGCTGTGAAACATATCGCAAAATTCGTGCTGACTGCGAGCAAGAATGTAATATAAATTACAGTCTTCAGTTGTTCCATCTTCAAATCATAACGTTAGTTGATCGTTAGCTACTTTAAAACTTATATAGATGTTTTATCTTTAGCAATATTATGTTTTCTTACCGTCATTTGTTCCGAAAATAAGCGCATTTTGATAACATTAACATTGATGAGTATATATTTATACAATGGAATCGACTTATTACAGTCAAGAATTCCTGTTATACAAACGGTTATTGTTACAAGACAGAAAATTGCTGCTAACGAGTCACAGTTGATTGGGATATGGTAATGGTAGTGGTCGAATCATAAGTTGGCTCTGGTGATCGGGATACTGTTATTAAGCGCATTAGTGAGACTGATGTGGCTTCTTTTTACATATGTTAATATATGAAGGTATCTATATGCGGATGTATGTATAAATGCGTGTGTATGCGTGTGCGTGTTTGTGTGTGCGTTTGTATGTGTTTGTATATGTATGAATGAGAATGCATATGTATATATATGTGAATATATATATATGTGTGTGTGTGTTTCTGTGTGTGTGTGTATGTAGGTGCAAGAGTGGCTGTGTGGTAAGAATCTTGCTTCCCAACCACGTGGTTTGGGGTTCAGTCGCACTGAGTGGAACCTTATATATATA
>NC_068987.1:53555979-53559837 GCF_001194135.2 Octopus bimaculoides | reverse complement strand
AAATTTGGGTCAACGACTTTACATACAACACCACCCCTCAAACATTTAATTATATATAAAAATCGACATGGTTCCCAAGCACATAAACAATAATGCATATACATAAAATCACAGAAGGTATATAATCGAATGAAATACAAATAGAACGGCCTATCAAAAAGTTAAATATAAACGGCTAAAAATTCAAAAACTACCAAAAATCTTAATAGACAAGTATAAAATAAGTAAAGGTAAAAACAAAATAAAATTGAATAAGATAAATATCCATCGGCAAAATAAGTTTATCAGACAGTTAAAATATTAAAAAAAAAAAAATTAAAAAATTAATATTTGAAAAAATATTTGAAAAAAGTCATTTACTTCCCTCATACAAGTACATCCAACGTTCAGAAGTAAACAGACTTCCACAGGTCAAATTCACCTACACCTTGAAAAAAGTCTTTTACTCCCTCCATACAGGTACGTCCAAAAGTTCGTAATGAGCAGACTTCACACGTCAAATTCAATATTCACATATATCTATGACCATTTCGGGAGCTCACCACCGCACTTTAGTGTAAATAATCTGTGGTGATGAGCTTTAGTGTAAATAAATTACTTTAATCTTCTGATAAAACTTTTTAGTCGGTGGCTGTTTATCTTATTTTAATTTTTTTTTACCTTTACTCATTTTATATTTGTGTATAAGGTTTTTTGGTAGTTTTTTTTTTATTTTCAGCCGTTTATATTTAACTTTTTTGATAGGTCGTTCTATTTGTATTTTATTCGATTATATACTTTTACCTTCTGTGATTTTATGTATATGTATTATTTTTTATGTGCTTGTGAACCATGGTGATTTTTATATATGATTAAATATTTGAGGGGTGGTATTGTATGTAAAGTCGTTGACACAAATTTAATGTTTGTTCTATAACCAATGCTTCTTTTTTCCATACATATATATTTTTTCAAATATTTTTTTCTTTTATTTGTTTCAGTCATTTGACTGCGGCCATGCTGGAGCACTTCTTTTAGTCTAGCAAATCAACTCCAAGACTTATTCTTTACGATCTTAGATAAACATTTTCCCCTTCAAGCAAGTTTTGTAGGATATCAATATGTACGCTACAAAATTTGCATACTTTACCACATCTAACTTAGGGAATATCATAGCAGCTCGCAACACAGAAAAATTGAAAACTTTCGTAGAGAATGAAACTAATCCTTAATCTGAACGTTTAAAACAATCTGGTTTCACCTTTATTGAAACAAATACGTATAGCCACGTCAAAGAGAGTATAATATGTAACATTTATCTAGCCAGGTTACAAGAGGCAATTATTTACCGCTGTCCCATACGGAGAATATCGTTAACACTAATACAATAAATAGAAGCTCTTACAACTAACTATAGACTGAATGAATTGTGTAATAGTGGGAACCGTAAAAATTTGCCGTCGGCAACAATCTCTCAGAAAACATATGATTTATAAATGCTCAGTAATATCACTTGGAAATGTTTTTTAATACATCGATGCTTCTGTTACAAAGTTCAAATCTAAACTCAGTAATAATATGACGCCATATAAATATGAGAAAAGAAAACATAACGGCTTTAAGCGGATTCAAATTTAGCTTCAAGGAAAATAATTTTATGTACTTTATAATATGGTGTGTCATAAGTACCGCTCCTCCGTATAATGGTGGCATTCTCCATGCAGTTTGTACATGGGAAAGTTGTACGTGTACTAATGTATTTCCAAAGAAAAAATCTCCATTGATTATCTCATCTAAGTACAGACTGATAAATCCAGGACCCGGTTTCCTACTTATGGTTACACTTCTTGCTATGAACCAACCCATTATATGATATTATAAGTAATCTTATGGAACTAATCTGCATTTGAATTAATTTCGCGAAATTTATCTCATTTTCCAATCTTAAGTTTATAATATTCAAACATAAAGTGATGTAGGTTATCTCTAGTTTATTTTTTAATATATTTAATTTAAAAGAATTCTGTTTAATGGTTGAGTTTTAATTACAGTTTTATAAATCATTTTGATGTAATAGAAATTTATTTAACGGCTTTGGAATTGAAATTCTCAAATATTCTAGAAAGCAAAGTTTTCTACAGAGTATGGGTTTGCACTCATATAACCTTTTACACTTCAACACATCCGTACTGCTAACGGGGAAATTAATTTAGGCATTAAGCAGCCTACATTATTTTCAGCTTTTCACGGGTATTACTCCACTATCATTACCCCCTCCCTACACAGACAAGTGTATGAATTCACTATAGGCTAATAAAAAACGACGGTAAAATGCTTACTTTCAACTAAACCTTTCCTCTAATTCTCATTGCGCATGTTTCCCAAAACAATACATTAAAGGGCCTGAGAAGGATGCCTCGGGACATAATCGTTCCATTTATTGATTAATTCCTTGATCATTTAATCGACAGATTATACATGAAAAGCACAATATTATGAGTGCACCTCACTGGATAATCTGAAAAGTATAGAATTGAATAACTAAAATATAAGTATTCATTACTGATATACTATGAGAATGAGGAATCAAATCACTAATTGGTGAAAAAATTCGTACCTACAGTTGGCACCTGTCACACGATATTTATAACATATGGGTGGATATAATCTAGATTGGACATACTGTTCGCCTGATGTATTAAACGGGCAATTATCAAGATATTGGACTGGATTCAGTTCCAATCTTTTTTTTATTTGCATGCACATATATACATACATACAAAAAAAACATACGTACGTGCATGCATGCATAAATTCAAGCATACATACATACATACAAACACACACATATATGTGTATACAGTAGACCACGCTTTATAAATCCATCTTGGGACCGCCTATTTTGGATTTATTAAACATATAGACATACATATATATGTCTATATGTATGTGTGCTTGTGTGTGTGTGTCTGTGTAAAAAAATGAAGCACGAAGACGCATTGTCAATGATTTATTTATCGTAATCATGTTTCCAATAGTTTCTCACAATGCATCCTTTCTACTAGTTGCATACGTAACGCATCTTTCAATTGATATATTAATTAGTCAGAACCACCTGCTTTTGCTAAATTTTGTATACATTGAGGTCATGTGGAAGAGATTTGACACAATATGCATACCAGATCTCTGTCTTTACCTTAATACCCAGTGTCCCTTTTCTAGTCAAGGGAAAATCTTTTTATCAAATGCTCTTCTTTTCATGACGGCTAGAGACCATATGTTCCTTATCACAAAATAATCGTATCTTAATTTCTGATGCAGTTTGGTACATCCATATATATATATATAAAGCAGCTTTAGACAAAAGCAAATATTTCAGCGCATTAATATAAAATACATGATAAAATACGTATTGTTAATAAAATAAGTGGGTTTCACACTACTTAAAATTAATTCATCTGCTCATTTGAAGCAGATTTCACTTAATATTATATGGTCAGTATAACGTCACGTCTATTATCATTCCGATAATGGTATCAATAAATAAATGTCCAAAACTGATTAGAATAAGTAACATCGTGGCATAACTAAATATGTGTCCTTAAGTACAGTATCAGTATTTTGTATACTGATTCAGTTCTATGATATTTTAGAACATTCGTCTCTGTATGTACATCCAAGCAACACTTTCTGATAGTCATGTCTGAAAGTTATATATGTATGTATGTATGTATGTATGTGTATATAAATATATATATATATATGTGTGTGTGTGTGTGTGTATCTATATATATATGCATGTATGTATATCTATATATATATATATCATATATACATATGCATACGTATATGTATACAATGTATATATTATATATATAT
>NC_068987.1:53546942-53555610 GCF_001194135.2 Octopus bimaculoides | reverse complement strand
ATATATATATATATATATATATATATATATATATATATATATATATATATATATATATACATATAGATTTATATATCAATAATATGCAGATACATACACACATGCACACACACACATATTTACGTATATATATATGTGTATGTATTATATAATTGCATATATATTTTATACGCAAACCAGATTATACATCTAAATGCAGCCACACTTATACTTGCATGTACACACTCACACGTGTGTATGTGTGTATGATATTTGTATACAGGCCTGTATGCGCACATGTGTAATGTGTATCTATATCTGCTCGAATGTGCATTAAATAAAGATGATTTTAATACAAAATGAGAGAAAGGACTCTTTGCTCTCCATCTCATGAATATTCAAGCATTTTCTTAACCGTTCTTCTTTTCATTTTTCTACCATCTGTGCAGAATTCGCTAAAGCGAAATAATATCACGACTTTCGATAAATTATTTCATATTTTACAGTTCATCATCTCACAAATATAACCAAAAACAACAACATGTACAGAAAAATATAAGAAAATGTCCAAACGTAAATTATTTCTTGTATAAGAATTAAGCAGAGCGGTTGCACTTACTCTATATAGCGGTATTAGGCAATATGGAGATTTTGCGTCAATGCAGCTTGCACATGAATTAAGGAAACTTAACAATGGCTTCACTTTCCGAGTGATCCATCTATCAAAGCATCTTTAAACATACACTTTGACATATTTATGTACATACACAACACATGTGTATTCCAGCAACTCGTCGTATATATGTACATCTTAAACATCTACATACATTCAATATGTACATGATATATCTCTGTGTGTATGTGTATGGGCGGATCTAAATTGTTATACATATAGAGCGTAGTAGCGTAGTTAGTGTAAAATTGTTTATGCATACATACATGCATAATCGATTATACGAAAATACATAGAATGTTAACTAATCATTTTTTCTTAGGTGGATATTAACACATGCTCAGGCAGTCTACACACGCAGTCTACACACGTTCGGATTTTATCGCTACTAAATCTCAACCAGTTTGATAAGTAACTAACTTCAGAATGTCTCTTGTGCATGCTAGATACTTACAACGTACTTCGACTTGAACAGGCGATGTGGCAGGTTGTGTTGTGTGTGCTTGGGATCGACCTGGAAAGGGAGATCTCGAACAAACATTATCGAAATCTCAGGCCATTTTATTTTTTTTTAAATACTAGTAAGCGGGGGAAACTTGCAGAAGGATAACCTCTGAGTACGGAGAGGATGCTGTTTCAGAACGCGTTTTCCAGAGGTTGCTTTCAAGATTTCCATCGGAAAATGTTTCGATCTTCTCTCTGGCCTGAGACTAACAGCGACAAATGAAAGTTAGTCGACACAAACACCCGTTATATGGACAGCATGATTATCCAAATAACCAAATCGAGATTTGAAAACAATCTGCATCGACGTGGGTACATCAGTATACTCGACATTCGAAGAACGCATCAATTGAATCAGGCTAACTTCACCTACCGGATTTCGATTGCAAAAACGTGGAGAAAACGTAATTTTTTAAAAAGAGAATGGTGACAGACGACTAAAAATATAGCATCTATAACAATAGGAAGCGTAAACGTTCATAGGGCAAAGCAGGGCTACACACAAAGTAATGCTTTCGATTTCGTGGGATTGGAAGCATGTTGTCTTTTACCATGCACAAACTATCAATTCTAATGTGACAAGCTTGACTAACTAGCACTAGCTAATCTTAAAGACAGTCTTTCATCATGGCAATGCCAGACCACTCGCTTCTTTGCATACGCTGTAGAAGTCAAAGGATTCGTCTGGGACGTTTTGCCGCAGCCTCCATGTTCACCCGTTGCTGCGCCTTCAGATTTCCACCTGTTTTGTTTCGATCTATATATATATACACAGATATATAGTATAGGACAATCAGTAAGTTGTCATAACAGAACTCAGAGCTAAGACCATCGAGGCAATTACAATAAATACAGAGAGTAGTACATCTGTTATATTTTTACTACTACTACTACTACTACTACTACTACTACTACTACTACTACTACTACTACTACTACTACTACTACTATAACAACAATCATTTTATATTTACTATCACTCTATTATAACTAATTTCCTATTGACAACTTAAAAGAGACGCACGGTTTCTACAGATTCATTTACTAGTATCATATAATATATACGTTTACCATATATTTCTACTCTTCTAATTTAAGAGGACCTCTTTTCCCGATATTAGTGTAAATGGAAGTGACGGAAAGGCATCCATTTAAAAAAAAAATCTCTGGTGTGTTAGATAAAATACATTGCTGTATTTGTTCCGTCTCAGCGTTCTGAGTTTAAGTCCTTCCCAAATCAACTTTGTCTATCAATTTTTTGGGCCCAATAAACAAAGTGTATTAAGGTGAATTACAGTAATCGCTCGACTATCGCGGGTGTTACGTTCCAAAACACCCCGCGATAGGTGAAAATCCGTGAAGTAGAAACAATACTGTATATTTTTTTATTATTTGTTATAATTTGTATATATTTATTTTATTATAAATGCAAAACAACACCGTACACTCGCCTTCCGAGTTTCGTTTTCCATACAGTATGTGCGATTCTTTGTTTACTCTTCTACGGCACACTATGTATTTTCTGTTAATACATTTTAATTAATGTGTTATACAGTGCAGTACTGTACTGTATTTTTGTTTATTAATTTATTAATTTGTAGGTGTGAACATGCTTATTTTACCAAAGAAATAATTAAAATCTAAAGCAAATATAAATATTTATCGGCTGCAGAAATCCGCGATATACTGAGGAGTCTGCGATATAAATTTACATATATTAGCCAAAAAAATCCGCGATATACTGAGAGCGCCATAGGTGAACCGCGGTGTAACAGTGGTTACTGCATTCTCTATCTTTCTACCTGTGTGCCTATCTTCTCACTCAGCCTGTCTCTCCTACTGCTCTTTCTGTATGTCTGTCTGTCTGTTTGTCTGTCTGTCCTACCCTCTCTCTTTGCCGAGAAATCAGTGTTGCGCTGTGATAGTGGTCGTGTGTAGAACTCAGAATGAATGCACTTACTCCAAAAACGGTGACGGTTTTGAACCAAGCTTGTGCTAGTGATATTTTAATAAACGTAAGAAGATAAACTCATCAGTTCAAAGCGCACTGACAGAATGGTGGATGTTAATAAAACGAAAGTTCAAACTGAACCGTTTAATGATGGAACAGCTTATACTACAACATGGAACAGAAATAAAGAAGAATGTGATGGATGACAAAAACGGCAGAGCACAGATGAGTGTATGCTTCCCCCTTAATCAAAATTTGTGATCTTGAACGACTGTTGAAAATCCGTGTTTATTATATGAATATCTCAATATCATTTGATATCTCAATAGCATTAAACGGCTTGGTAGAATCGCTAAAGCTTCATGCAAAGTATCTGGACATATTCGTTTCCGCTGATTCACAGTTCGATGTTTAAGCAGTGTTTCCCCCACCACTCCCTCTTTTATTTTTCATGCTTCTAAAAATCGATAAAATAAGATACCAGTCAAATTCTGGGGTTGATGTAATCGACTGCTCACTTCCATACATATTTCTGGTTCTGAAGCAATTTTAGAAATGATCATCCGAAAGAGATGAAGTATATTCGTTTGAATAAACTCAAGTTTATTGCATCAGTAGGATTAATTTATTTACTACTAATAATAGCCATCCTGGATATACAAAAGGAAAAACAACTTCAATGCGACTGGAGGTCAGGTCTTGGAGGAAGCGATCCGAGCACTTGAAGGCATTTTCTGTTGCTATTCTATAGTACTTACAACTATCTACTTTCCAAGTTCCAAATCACAACAGATTATTAAAACAATCTCACATAAATATGAAAGCTTTTATAAACGATTTTCGGTAAGAGTTTGACATTAAGTGTTCTCAGCAATCTGAATAACACATTTGTCAATTAGTGTTCAGTAACTGGTAATATGTTACTTAGATATACAACATATAATTTACATTATGTAGCATTTGCACCATTTATCAAGAGTACCGTTCTTATCTGATCTAAAAAAGAATTTAGACATAAAATACGGCTAATGATATATTGTCTCTTCAGCTTCAGTCACCAGATATATATTACTAATTCTGAATGGTGCATCAATTCAAATTTAAGAAGTTTAAGATGATTATTACGAATGTTAATTCATTTTCCGTTTTAGATTTTCTTTTTCGGTTTCCTCTACCAGATCTAAATTTAGTCAGAAGGAAAAGAAAATGCTATGAGACCGAAGTTGGGAAAGGAATATTTGAAATCACAAACATTTTATTGGTTAATCTATATAATCAAGCTAAATATAAGACCATTTTCTTTGAGTGAATGGGAAATAAATAACATATTAATAAAAATAGCAAAAACACAAAAGCACTTAGTGTAATCTTCTAATCAGATTCTCCTAACTTTCAAAGCATATGGACACACCGTCTTTTGAGAAGAATATCTATTTTAATCGATGAACTAATGTTATTTTTTATACGATTAGTATATTAGATCAAACACATTTGCACACATTTCTTAAGTGTTTTTTTAAAAACATTTATTTCTATATAAAAAAATAAAAAAATCGCTTTGTGATAAAATTGACTGCGGACGAGCAAATACACACACACACAAACATACACACACATGCACACACACACACACACCTTTAAATATGTGTGTATGTATCTATGCCATTCCTCAAATCATACTTACATAAAAAAGCTGCATTTTATTGTCTACATTTTTCCTTTATAGCATTAACTTTTTAAATGTTGATCAATCTGCTTTTTACACATGTTGAAGTAAAATATTTTGCGATGTATCTTAATACTGCATTAATACGTTCAATTAAGAATAAGTTTTGTTTTACGAATTGTCTAAACAAATAGTAACAGACAACTAAAAATGAAAAGATTTACTATTATTATTGTATAAATATAAAATTAATATAGGTAACAGTAATGGTTATGGCTAGTAACGATAACAGGGGCTCACGTAATGGTGGAGTGAAAGTATGTTGAAACATATTTTTATTTATATTAATGACAACTGTAAACACTTTGGACAAAAAAATAATATTCTGTTTTTATTTTTCCTTGCGTTATTGCTAAACATCTTCATAATACATGATTCAATAAGTGATTCCATTAGGCTGTTGCATGTACCAAGAATATATCAAATAGTATGAGTTCTAATTTGGGTATACGATAGTTCATTTTGAGGTAAAAGTTTAGACCAAGTATATCATTCGTACATTATTTACATTTGACGAATATTTGTCCTCATCTTGTTTGTTGTTAACACAACGTTTCGGCTACTATATCCTCCAGCCTTCTTCAGGTGTCTTGGGAAAATTTCGAACTTGGGTTCTCATTTCTAAGGTATTTTTCGATATTATTATTATTATTATTATTATCATTATTATTATTATTATTGTTATTATTATTATTATTATTATTATTATTCAGGTCACTGCCTGCAATGGGACTAAGAATCATGAGGTTAGTAGCCCGCGCTCTTAACCAGTATGCCATATACCCGTGGGCAATTATGGATTAATTTCAGGGCTTATAAATCTAATATTTTCCTATCCTTCCTTAATACCGGTTCTCATATGCTATTCATATCTGCACTCGGTCTGTTTTGGAGGTTGTATCCTAGTATATGTGTTGCTTCTTTTAGTTTTCGTATTTTCCAGTGGTGTTCTTTCTCTATTATTTAAACTTCATACCACAGGGGAAGGTAGTCTGCATTTTTCCATACATGATCAGCTATACTCCATTTAACAACATCCCATCGTGTCACAGCTTTGTGATGTTCCTCTGCTCTTATTTTGAGGGGGCGACATGTTTCGCCTCTGTATAACCTACCAGAGCTGCATGGGATGGAGTACACGCAGTTTTGGGTCATATTCTCTTCTATTGGTGGTTTTACTCGAAGGAGATATTCGCGAAGTGTTGTATTACTCTTGAATACTGTCCTAATGTTATATTGGCCGCATTTCTTTTGTATCTTTTCGAAGAGACCTTTCACATAGGGTAGACATGCTGTAGACAATTTATTGGTTTCATCCCCTCTTTTCTTCGTAATTAGAGTAGATAGTATGTTTTGGGGGGTAGTTGTTGCTTAATAGATTGTTACAAAGCTTTATCATTTCTTCGTGGTGGGTATCACGATCGCTGCTTATATTCTTTGCTCGATGCTTCAGGTACTAAGCAATTCCTCTCTTTACACTGTATGGATGGTGAGACCTGAAGTTAAGGTATCGTCCAGTGAAGGTCGGCTTGCGATATACGGATGTCCTGAATCCATACTTGGTGCGTGTTATTAATACGTCCAGGAATGCTGGTTGATTGTCTTTTTCCTTTTCCATTGTGAACTGTATGGATGGCTTTATTGAGTTCATATGATCTAACAGTACTTGGACATCTTCCTGGTGAGGCCAGAGGATAAAGGTATCATAAACATATCGCAGCCATAGGGTTGGTTTTAGTGCTGTTGATCCTAAAGCCAAATTCTCAAAGTATATATTGGCTAATATCGGTGATAATGGTGAACCTATAATAATAATAATAATAATAATATTAATAATAATAATAATAATAATAATAATAATAATAATAATAATAACAACAACAACAACAACATCGAAAATACCTTAGGAATGAGAACCCAAGTTCGAATTTTCCCCAAGACACCTGATGAAGCTTGGAGGGTATATCAGCCAAAACGTTGTGTTAACAACAAACAAGATGACAAGTATCCGTCAAATGTAAATAATGTAAATAAAGTACATAATTCCACATCTCTTAAATATAGAACTGTATATGATTCGTGCTTATTGGAGTATACTTAAGCAATAGCACCGGTACTGATTTTAACTACTTCTGATGGATGGAAATTCAAAGGTAGTATTGGTCGGAGTAAAGTCGGTGTTGAAAAACTAATATATGGAAGGTGAACAGTGAAACAAGTTCTGAAAATTGAATTTAAATGTTTCGCAGTATAATATAAGTAGTAGTAGTAGTAGTAAGCGTATATAACTTGTGTATACTCTTCTCGGGTTCATTTGATCCCCTTACATTTTTCTTACTGTGGTGTCTGTGTTGATGAACTTGGAGGGCTCTAGTTGGGGCAGAGGCCATTCAGGTTCGTATTCAGAGAAGGGTTTATGCCAGTGGATGACTTTTCGACATCAGGCTGCCCCTCTCCCGCAGGACGCACTTCCAGATTAACCAAAGGACACGCGATTTAGTGTACTGTTGTAGTTTTCTTTTATGCTTCGTAAGATATATGTGTGCGACATTCGAAGTATTAGTACTGAGCCCCGTGTAGCAGGTGTAGAGACGGTTATTATCTCTGCCACTACTTTCAACTCCCTCATTATTACTGTTAAAATTACTTCGACCTTGTCATTACTGCAGCAGTGTTCATCGTTAGTTAGCACTAATACCGTTGTGGTTTGTATCATTGCAGCCAACCTTAGTAGCCATGGGAACAATGTAGCCGTTATCATCGTTGTTACGAGCTGCTACAGAGCTACTTCTACTACTGTGTAGTATTATCAAATATTGTCGAGTTTCGACTGTTGCCTTGAGATAATCAGAAGTACGTAAGGACTGAGGGTTGGATAGCAGGAAGAAGTGAAGCAGCTTGGTGGACGCACCCAAATACCACCAGTCTGTAAATAAGTTCAGCAAACGATGACAAGAAAATCAACAACAAGGCTTCGCATTCCTTAGAACTATAGTAAAACTTCAAACTTTTATTTCATTATCGCCTTTGTAAATGGTTTCCATAATTGCAACTCGATGTTTAAAGCCGATAAAGATCTTCAATTCAACTTTATGTCGATTATGACATTGATTTTTCAATTTCTCTTCTTACCTTCTGTAATATTGATGTTGAATTGAGTCTTTTCCCTACCTCGGAAGTAAAATTTAACCTACGTTGTATTTTTTTTTGAATAATTCTTGATGCCATTCACAAGTGTTTCCTTCTGTCACTTTACTTTGTTATATGAGAGTAATCAACTTCAATATATATCTATTCAATATATATTTACTTAACGCTATGATAAATCATATTGTTCAATCCCTTTTCTATTATTACGGAATTCCAGGTATATATCCACTGATAATATTTATCTCTCTATATGATGGCATTTATTTGCTGGTACATGCAAACAAGATTTGGAAAATACAAACAACAATCTTTATGTTCAAATTGAATTGACGTACGTATAACTAATTAAACACATACACACACACACACACACATATACAGAGACAGACAGACAGACAGACACACATACACACACACACACACACACACACACACACACACGCATATATTTTCTTTTCTTTTTTCTTTTTCTGGTTTCAGTCTTTTGACTGAGGCCATGCTGGAACACCACTTTTAGCCGAACGAATCGACCACAGGAGTTATTCTTTGTGAGTTTACTACTTATTCTATTGGTCTCTTTTGCCGAACCGTTAAAGTACAGGGACGTAAACACACCAACTTTGGTTGTCTAGCGATGGTAGAGGGACAAACAGAGACACACAAATAAATATACATACATATATAT
>NC_068987.1:53542478-53546808 GCF_001194135.2 Octopus bimaculoides | reverse complement strand
TATATATACAACATGATTCTTTCAGGTTGCGTCTACCAAATCCACTCACAAGGCTTTGGTCAGCCGGAGGTTATAGTAAAACACGCTTGCCTAAGGTGCAACACAGTGGGATTGAACCCGGGACGCAAGTATATTACCACACTCACTAATAATGCTTTCGTTACTACTGACGAAATTTTGTTCTACCTGGCAAGTCGATGCGACTTCGCTGAGCTTTCAATTGCTGTTTAGCAGTCTAAGCTTCGAATACAGTGCCAGTAGATACCTGGAAATGATGAAGTTAGAAAAAGCAGAAATCTTGGTTTAGCAAATCCATCGTCACTCCTGGGTGATGACATTACACACACACACACACACACGCACACTTATATATACATAGGCAATTATTCAGATAAACAAATTAGATATAGCAAGTTCGGTTTGATATACAAAATACATATATAGGTATACATGTAAAAAGAAATAAGAAAGACTAAAAATTTGCAGACGATGAATATCTAAATATAAATGTATAGATATTTACATATCAATAGCTCAAATTTAGTCTACTGCATTTAAAAGTCTCCACCTAATGATCTGAATGAGGCGCGATTAATTCAATGTTTATTTACTTCCAGTACTGGCTTTATATTTTGCTGAACTACATCTAAGAATATTGCACTGGGATTCCGAGTCCCAAAGGTAACACATTAACTCCAACCCTTTAATTTTCTCTGTCGTTTATACTCTGTGTAAGTTCAATCCATTAATATACATATATATATATATAAATTTATATTTAAGTATTGATCATCTGAAAATATTATATTGAGTCCTTGCTTTCTTTCTGTTTACACGTATGCATACATACCATACATACATAGATATTGATACATATAGATGTGTGTGTGTGTGTGTGTGTGTGTGTGTGTGTGTGTGTGCGTGTTTTTGTCAATGTATATATCCATACACCGAAATATTACAGAAGCACACATCCACACGTCAAAGTCAGTAGACACTATCCACACGCACACACTTACACGCTCTCACATGCACATGCGCACACGCACCTTAGTTTTGAGACCACCAGTACTTTATTATCTCCCCTTCTTCCTAGGTTTCGTGTCCAATTACCTTTATCCAACCAGTCGCCATGACTGACCGCTAAATCCACAAATTTTTTTTATTCACTTTTTTTTGTTTATTTCTTTGTGGTATATTCTCAAAATTTCATTTACACTACAAGATCTTTTTCAATGAACAGCACATGAAATTGTTATCTGCACACTATCTATTTGAAATAACCACATATGAACTCCTATCGAAATTTACATAACATGTACAAGAAGCCGTTTTAACCATTCTATACAGCACATTCCTTGGATAACAGAACACCTTTAAAATCCAACATGTATTTTTATTTTCATATTTCCTTTTATACTTTCTGTACCTCTCCCTTTGCAAAATAAATTATTATATAACGAAATCTACTAATTTTTCTATTGAAACTCCTTGAATCGTCTCTGATGGTGGGATATCATTTAATTTCCTGAAACTATTGTAAGACCTATTTTCTCTTTATAAATGTCTTAGAAATATTGCATTACCTTGGCCATGTTATCTTATTGTATTTAACATACACACGACATACCTTAGAGTCCCCACTCATACTATTATTGAATCGGGAGTTTAACAGCGGTCCTTCCGTAGCACTTACATAGCCTAGCCTGCCTTTTGGGTCTTCTGAATACCTAAACTTCTCATATATATACAAATGTGTGTGTGAATGTGTATAAACATATAACGTTAGTAAGGGAGATAGTTTGACGTAGATACATATTAGGACTTCCCTAACTCCCAGACCTTCTCAGTATCAAATTTGTTTTTTTTAACATTATTGCCAAATTGTTTCTATGACATTCTCTATGTGTACGTTCACCTGCCTGTGCGTTTCGAAGCTGGTGTCTTTTACATATAGGCTGGTGTGTATATTCCATTTATATCTTTATGTGAGCAAATTTCTACTCTCTGTCGGAGTATGGCGTTTATATTCTGTGCTTGCATGTATTTATGGATAATATATGTATATTGTGGGCAAATATGTTTTTAAGAATGTGTATGTTTATATATAGACGTATATATTTCTGTGGGTGCATTATATGTTATATTTATCTCATTTATCAGACTCTACAGTTAACGTATTTTTTTTCATCTCCTAGAACTGATCCGTGATTTTTTGTGCCTTTTTACTTTTTGTTAGACTTGTTATATTTTCTATTGTAATATTTCATTTAGTCTATGTTCATCTCATCTCTGATTTTCTTTTTCCACTGCATTATCATAATCTTTTTGTTTTTCTTTTCCTTTTGTTCTTTTTCTCTTCCTTTCTTCTTTCTTCTTCTACTTTACTTTCTTTTACTTTTAAAGGACGCTTTTAGCCACTTCATCATCTTTTCTTTTCTTACTCATAAAACTACGTGCATATTTTTTTCGGAAATGTTAATATCTACCGAAACGTCCATTAAATTTATCTAAGACCCTTTGATGTTCAAAGACTCGGGCAACATTTATCCTCTCAGTGTTCAATGCTTGTCTTGGTTAATGCTTCTGATTGTTTTTAAATATCTTCCTTAGTTTGAAATGGCTCAGTTTTCCTCTGACTCATGTAACAGGGAAACCGTGGATTATTTGCACAAAGAATGTTTAATTCAACACAATGATTTAATTAGGTTCTTCAATGATTTGGGCGAAAAGATTACATTAGCAAACTAACGTTCATATTGTATATTATGTAAACCTTTTTTTAGGCTGAACGAGAAATTGTTTTACAACAGCAATTTCTCAGAGTATCCAACGAGTATTCTTCTTAATAATTTCTGCAATAGTGGACAGATCACTTCTTACTAATCACTGGATGTAAGCAGCTTTAAAACGGCTCCACGTTAATAACATATAGCCCTCCGGATTAGTAAGGTGCAGCAGTTTTCGACACAGGAATAAGATCACAATCTAGAAGTTATATGCTAAGAAAATTTTAAATATGGCATTTCGTGAATTTCACAGGAGTGACGCAAATAGAATACGATCCTCAGAAGGAGAACTGAAAAACTTAGAAGTTTCTTTTGTAAGAATTTGATCTCTAAGATTAATAATAATAGACCTCCATCTCGCGTAACTTAAAGTATCAAAGAATCTGTCCTCTCGTTGTGTAACTGAGTGGAAAAATACATGGTATACAGTGCACACGTGTATATTAATAATGAGCCAATACCCAAATATAGCAGCAGTAATTGTGTTATGGAAAATGTATTGCAAAAAATAGGTGTGCATAATCTCATAAATAACCACATGGAGTATCGATACAGCACTGGCGAAGTATACTTGATTATTGAACGAATCGTGTTCATCTTCTTTTAAGGATATCTAGTTTGTCATGGAAGGTGCGAACACTTAAAAGCACTCCGTTACTATAACATGTCCACTGTATTTCAGTGAGAAATTCACCCAAACGTAATCAGAATCAAATTACTTTTACCAACAAAATCGAATTTGAAACAAACATCGATATAATCGTATTGCTTTCTAAATTAATTCTGCCAAATGGATTATTTATCTGACTATATTTTAAACTCCTTCACCGACTGGTAAAACATTGGAGCATAAGCGTACCAATATTTTGAAATTTGGACCGATGAACCTGTTATCAACTTTCAAATTATTTTCAAAGATTATTTTTCAATTATTGCACATCATTAAACACGTTTTTTTTTATTTGTTGTCTCTCATAATCATGCTCATATACTTCCATACTTCACCACAATATCTTGTGTTAGGTGTTTTCCTTTCAGATTCACACAATAAATCCGTGCATTTTAAAAGAACTTTATATAATGCTGCAATACTTGTCTCACCTCTGACACATCCGCCTCGACTTTAATAATTCTCATTTTTCTGAACCACATTTTAAAAACAATTTGCTTTCGGATAACTTGATTTACAATAATATGTCAATATTTCTTCTTGTGGGTACTTGTCTATTTCTTCTAAACGTACACTACGGTTTCCTTTCCAATTTTAAAGATCTAGCTCACTTTGACCCAAAATAATCGCGTCTATTCGTAGTTCTGTGTCGTGTATCTGCAGGACTACGCGAAAATATTTTTGTGTTGAAGTTTGAAATAAGCATCTATGCATGTGAATGTGTAAATTATATATGCATTACTAATACCGTATCTGTGAAGTGCTTACATACATACATACATACATACATACATACATACATACATACATACATACATTCATACACACATACATACATACATACATACATACATATATATATATATATATA
>NC_068987.1:53540728-53542273 GCF_001194135.2 Octopus bimaculoides | reverse complement strand
ATATAAAAAATAAAGGCTTTTTATGAAAAGTAACGTTAAATATATACAATTAGATGTACTGAGGTAGAATTAAAAGGAATAAAAATCATTATTTTGAATTGTTAAAGGGATTGAAAGTCATACCGGTTTCATCAATTGCCGTTCACTGGCTTTGAATGTGCACCGATTACCAAACGGTGTCGGGTCCTTGAGTAAAAACATTATATGAAAGGGAGGTAAGTAGTTCTGAGAGTGGTGCAATTGGTGTGTATGTAATACTGTAATATGAATGGTGTATGGAATGTATAGGAATTAGTCGTGTTAATGGTAAGGTTAGTAGTGTTCTATATTATGTTATGTGTTCATGTTGAGTTGTGGATGATATTTATTGACGGAAGTTGCTTCCTTATTCATTCTTTGCTGAATTGTGGTGTTCTGTGAACATTGATTTAAAAAGAAGATGTGAAAGTTAGGATTAGGTTTCCTAGCACACCTTTCTATGTGTTCTCTGATCTGTAACTTTCTGTATTGAGAGTAGCAAATTTGTTCTTTGTGCAGAGTTCTTCTTCGACGGAGTGACATTCCTGTGTGGCCAATATAAGGATTACCGCACACTAAGCAGGTAAACATCTAGTTAGAATTGAGGCAGCTGACGAAGGATTAATTCCAAGTGGCTATCTATTTTCCTATGTGTTCGTTCCGTTGTCTGTAGTTCATTGTTCTAACGTCCTGTACCCTGATATGAATCTATATACACATGTAGATGTAAGTATGTACATATATGTGTGTATACATGCATATATATTCTTTGTATTATTATATATATATATAATTATGGAAAAAAGTCAACTTAGAAAATTCTAAACTAATTTTATCATAACAAACATTTTAGTACCGGTCTCAGTCACTGCAACATTTTCAACTCTAAATATGGAAAACAAGTAAAGTTTGGAAAAATGAAATGAAACTTTTTTTTAAAGAACATTTGCATAATATTCAATACAATGGGCATTCTCTTTGTGCAAATAACAAAAAATCTAAGCTTCAGAATTTTCCCCTCTATCAATTCAGGGACGATACAAGTTGTAGCCAATGAATTAGTAAAGAGACGTTTTTTTTATCACAAAATGCAGCCCCTTTTGAACGCATCTACAACGAATGACATATTCACCACGACCATAGAATAACACGCACGGAAATATTAAAAATGATACATTCAAAAGAGATACCCAAGAATTCATTAAAAACAGTCCCAATCACTACCATAATCCACAACGTATCACTTTTAAGTCACTTGACAATTTAACATTCTACTACTACCATACCACTCCCGCATTCTTTTATTATTCTTTCTCTTCTTGCTCTCCGCCACCTCCTTTCTTACTTTACTACTACTCCTGTTTAGAATTATTCAAGCGTTATGCTAAAAGAAAATCTGATAAAGTTGTTTAATTGGAGTTACATACACACACACATATATACATACATACATACATACATACATACACATATTTTATATATGTATATGTATACGTGTATATATATATATATACATATATATATATA
>NC_068987.1:53536986-53538636 GCF_001194135.2 Octopus bimaculoides | reverse complement strand
ATATATATATATATATATATTTATATATATAAAATATTCTATAATTACATACATATTTATAGAATATTTTGTATAATTTAACTGAAATGGTTTTTTTAACGTACTGACTACTTGGTAAAATCATTATTACTAATAATCTTTTGCAAAGATAACCTGGACTCGACTGAAGATAGAAAACTCCGAATGATCTGTCCTTGTTTTCCTTGTATCGTCTGTCTGAATATTTTGTTGTCCCCTTTTTGTTTCACCTAACTGTCTGGCTGTTTTGAGTTTTTGTCCCATTTTTGTATTTTTTTATACATAAAATGTAGCGGCGTACGTGCACTTTGGTCCCTTATATGTAAGTATATATATCTAAATTCTGTACGACTCTATTGTTCTTTGTATAGTCTCATTCATTCCTTCTTTCTATCAGCCCATTCACACTTCGTTCAACCCACTCATCGTTCTGTCGTTCCTGCTCTCTCACATTTCCTCGCCTTCTCTTCATGCTCACTTTCTTTCACTTCGCTGTGTCTCTTTCAATTTTCTCTCGCCCCTCCTTAATTCTTCTATGCCTCTGCCTCTACCCCTCTCTCTTCTCTCCCCACGTGACTGGTGTTTGGCCTGGCCTGACCTTTCTTTCTTGGTTGGACTACTGTCCGTGCAACATCTGTATTCCTTCCTGTGCTTGTTAAAACGTATGTCCCTGCCGTAAGGCTTTACTTCCACACATGCCAGCTTAATTTAATTTGTCCTTAGTCGAAAGACACTTGTTGTTATATCCTGTTTTTGTATTTGTGTCACATTTCTCTGTTTTTTTTTTTCGTCCTTGTTTTCGTATACATTCGCTTTCTTCCAAGGAATGTAATGCTCTTAGCTTATTTTTTCCTTGGGGCAGGCCAGATTGGAGCAATCTCGAGTATAACCAGCCGCAATTGCAAAGATAATCTGGAACTCGACTGAGGATAGAAATCTCTGAATAATCCGCCCATGTTTTCCTTGTATCGTCTGTCTGGATATTTTGTTGTCCCTTTTTTTTCACCAAACCGTCTAGATGCTTTAGGTTCTTGTCCCATTTTTGTATTTTTATATATAAAATATAGCGGTGCACGTACATTTTAGTCTCCTATTTATATACATACATACATACATACATACATAAATACATGTATATATGAGTGTGTGTGTGTGTGTGTGTGAGTATGTGTGTGTGTGTGTGTATTTGTGTGTGTCTGTGTTTGTTCCCAACATCACTTGACAAAAGATGCTGGTATGCTTACGTCCCCGTAACTTAACCGTTCGGCAAAGGTGACCGATAGAATATGTGCTAGGCTTAGAAAAAATAAGTCCTGGGGTCGATTTGCTCGACTAAAGGCGGTGCTCCATCATAGCCGCAGTCAAATGCCTGAAACACAACAATAAAAGAATATATATTTGTCTATACAGGTGTGTGTTTGTATGAGTGTGTGTGTATATATACATACATACATACATACATACATACATATTCATGTACGTATGTATGTATGTATATATGCATGTATCTATCTATATATCTATATCTATATCTATCTATCTATCTATCTATCTATCTATCTATCTATCTATCTATCTATATCTATATATGTATATATATATATATATATATATATATATATATATATATAT
>NC_068987.1:53533027-53535414 GCF_001194135.2 Octopus bimaculoides | reverse complement strand
ACACACTAGCGGGTCTCATGGCCTTCGGCCCGGTGTGTATGGTGGTCAATTGTATTTATAAGGCACATATTGTCATCTATCGTAATGGCTATTTTCCTTACAATATAATGTGTTAAAAGGTATTTCAGTATCGCATAACATAATTTTTAACATTCATGTAGAAACTATCACCAAATTTCACTTCACCCATCAAAAGTACGATAACTTGTAGTCGTAATACATGTAAGAACAGGAATGGTCTGATAGTATATCTATTCGAAAGTGTTTTGTGGATAAAATGAATTTGTAGCTACTGGAAAATGCCTCTTGGCGTAAACGTAAATTGGAAATTTCACGTAGCTTTAGAAATTGAGGCTGTGTTGTGGAGATCTTTTGGCGTCATAAACATTTGGTTTCTGTCTTTGGGACTATTGTCTACATTTTAGCTAGACTGATATGTTTTAGAGGCTATCAGCAGATAAGGCCATAGTCATAATATACACTAGTATCGGTTGTCCAATGAATACGATGCACGGAAAGACAGGAAGAAACGTATGAAAAGAAACATTTACTCTCGACCCCAGTAGGTGCTTTTCTATAAGTGGAAATGATTGGGATGTACTTATCTGTAAATGTAAAGGTCCCCTCCTTCCTCGTTTTCTCAAAAAAGTGTATCGTTAGTATTGGTGGTGATATATAAGTGCGCGCGTATGTGTTTGTGTGAGTGTTTGTGTGAGTGTGCGTGCGTGAGTGTATCTGTGTATATCGGTAATATAAAATAAAAGTATACATCTATGAGTTACTTGTATTTTTAAAAATATAGGAATGTCTATATTTGTAGGTACATACAAATATATGTGTGTGTTATGTTTATACGTTAGGATGTATATAAAAATGTCAGTCTTCCTGCATGTATAAATAGTTCATTTACGTCCAATTCTACACAACCATGCCCCACAGAATTTGCTTGATATCTTTAAGAAAAAATGTTATTATTGAATGAAATTTTTTGCAAAAACTTTTCAGATGGTTTCGATTCCGATTAATTTAGAATTTGCTGTGAAAAGCATTTTGTGCATGTCGAGATAGCAGTTTCGGAAAATTCAAACGATTCGGCTTTGATTGGAGCAAAATAAGATTTGTTCAACAAATTCCGATACATTTGGAATCTACACCATTAGAATCATATTTGCAGAAACTATTATAGAAAAATATCTATTTTCCCTGAAGTTATTAAGAAACAAATTCGGTGGGCCACTCTTGTTTAGGTACACCCTATCTCTAGAAAGCATTACGGTGAAATAGACAGTACGTGGATTGCTACAAAGAGGAGCCAATACACCGTCAACTCGACCCCTCTTCTGTTCTCTGCGGAATGGCCAAATTGATTGGCCAAATGATTACAAAATGGCAAAATGATACGAAAAAACAACCCCCAAATTTTATCAATTTTATTTAATGTTTTCAGCGTTCAGTATACAAACAAACAAACTTTGCTTTTTATTAGAGAAAGAGAGAGAGAGAGGGAGAGAGAGAAAGAGAGGGAGAGAGAGAGAGGGAGAGAGAGAGAGGTATTCTCTGTATGAAAGGCACTTCGTAGTGCTCAAGAGATTTGGACTTGAGCAGGTAGAGGAGTAAATATAAGGCCAAGCAATTTAGTCCAGTCGATATAGGAAAAAAATTAAACGTATTTAATACAAAAGATGTACATATGTATACATATAAAAAAAAAGTTCGACTTACACCGAAATGAAATGATATCAGGAAATAAGGCGGTTCACTAGGAGAATTACGAGTCGAACACCTGTGTTCTGGGTGCTTGGTGGTCCAAAATAATGTTTGTAACTTGATTCCGTCATCGAATACCACCAGCCACCGTCTTCAGGGAAGAAATTTACATTGGAGGTGTTGATTGAATGTAGATTAAAGAGGGAAGTCAGACGCATGATTTTGGACTACCAAGCACCCACAAACAGCTTTTGGACTCGTGAAACGCTTACTCAACTCCTTAATTCCTGATAATTCCATTATATGTAAGTCGGACTTTTTTTTAGATGCATACATATGTACATTTTCGTATTAAATGTATATTTATATAAGTGTGTGTGTTTGTGTGTATATGTATGTGTGTGTAATGGATCAAAGGGCATTCTCGATCCGTATGCTCTCATAAGTTCACTTTTCCAGACGCTATGGCGTATATATTGCACAACGTATCACCCCAGTCTAGAAATGGAAAACACAATCTTATTATCATAGTCATGTGTGCAACACTGTAAACACTAAGCCACATGCCTCCCTAATACATATGGGTGCCTGTGTGGGTGAGTGTGCATACATGTGTATATGCATATATTAATATACTTATGTATATATATACGTATATGTATATACATATATATATATAT
>NC_068987.1:53531210-53532547 GCF_001194135.2 Octopus bimaculoides | reverse complement strand
ATATATTCCTGAGATGTAATTGCATAGCAAGTGACTTGATCTGAGATCGTGTGCTGAAACAAAAGCAATTGCAGCGTGGAAGGTGTTTTTAAGCAACTTCATTCACTTCAGCGTTTTAATTTGTCAAAATAGTTTCGTCGGTTTGAGACCGCGACCTGTTCACTGACAAAATTCTGTGCTGCATCTGAGAAAGTAACAATTAGTTTATGGAATGTATGTATGTAGTCATGTATGTATGTATGTATGTATGTATGTATGTATGTATGTATGTATGTATGTATGTATGTTCAATAAGGACAACATGAATTTCTTCTATCTTCTTGCTTTGTTAAAATATTTCAGAAAAATTATATTCATTTTGAATTTTTTCCAGTTTTTATTATGTATATGACTTGAGATGTTTGCCTTGCCTTAATGTGTGTTGTTCTTTTTAACAACTATATATTCGCTATATCGGAAATCTGCAATGGCTCCATAACTACCGTCTCAGCTACAATCTTGGTGCACTAGTAATCCGTTACAGCACTTAGCTAGCGTACATAATCGTTTAGACCACCTGTGAACTAAAGCCCCATACTTTGTGTGTATGTATATATATATATATATATATATATATATATATATATATATATATGCAGACACGTATATTTGTCCAGTGCAATTTTAGCCATATACTAATTGAGAAATATTCGGTATTATAACGCTATATTTATTTCAATATGTGTATTGTTACTATGATCTTTTTAACAAAACCCAGGTTTAATCATTACAGAAAGTAAACGAAGTAAAGAAAAAATATTAGATTACTCATAAGATATTTAGTGACTAAATACCATACAAGAAATATCTCATGATATACGTATATACTCATATATATGTATATACTTATACGTATATACTTATATATATGTGCGCATATACATGTGAGTTTCTGTTGTGCGCGTATAGGTGCGAATGAAAGCATAAATATCGGGTCGAGACTTAAATGACTATTATTGTGTTTTGTAACACAGTAATTCCATAAGAGACGTAATATCAGAACAAATACCACAGGAACTGGCCTATCAAGTCTGTATATATTGGTTTCAAATTTTGGTAGAAGGCCAGCAATTTCATGGGCGTAGTGGGACTAAGTCAATTACATGGAGAACAGATACTTATTTTATCGGCCTCGAATGTAAATACGGACGACATGCTGCTAGGCATTTTGCCCGGCGTGCTAACGATTCTGCCAACTCAGGGCCTTGTAAGTCTGCATATATTAAGAATCCTATTATGTTGCTGTATACACACACACACCCACCCAAGCATACACACCCTTGCATACATAACCCATA
>NC_068987.1:53528145-53529338 GCF_001194135.2 Octopus bimaculoides | reverse complement strand
AATCATTACAATTTTCCGCAATTTATTTCATCCCTTCCTACACGAACACATACCCACACACAAAGAATACACGCACCCATACACACACATGTAAGCACACCTACCGCCAACACACCACACACACACAACACATATGCATGCACTCACACGCTCAGACTCGCCCACACACATATACAAACGCACATACACACGCACACTTGCGCATACACACACACGCTAACAATCACGCAAACATACACACACACACCCACCCAAGCATACACACCCTTGCATACATAACCCATATATACCCCTATTCACACATACCTCACATACCTCCCATACACCTAACACACACACCTCCCACACACCTTATATATATACCACCCACACACATCACAAACATACATGCGCGCCCTCACACACACATATAGACGAACGCACATATATACACACACGCGCGCACAGTGGTAGAGACACACACCTTACACAGCCCTATACACACACAGACACACACACACACCCATATATACGCGCACGCCTACATACATGTACATACACAGCCGCATACACATCCACGCACACACACACACAGGAGTGCAAACACAAAATAACACACATACCTGGCACACATCCTTACGCTCTCACACACATACGCACGCACACCCATAAACACACACATACACATACACACACACACCTCTCACATACACAAACACACACATACACACACATACACGTACACACATACACATACACACACATGCACACACGCACACACACCTCTCACATACACAATACTCAGTCACATACACATCACACACGCACGCACGAAAACATACACAATATACACAGACACGCACGCACAAAAACATACACATACAAACACGCGCACGTACAAAATACACACACACACGCACACGTACCCAACACCTACAACCCCACACAAACACACACATACTCAAAAACTGCCTGCTGACCCACCACTAACCATTGTCCACAAGCACCCACTAACTATTCCTGCGTCTAATTCCTTCCACTACGTCACACACATACACACACAAACACATACACACTAACAGATAAACCACCAAACCATGCACACACGCACACACACACATACATACGCGACACACACGTTCTGTTATCACACACAGACTCGCAGACACTCGCGCACGCACATATATTCACCTCCCTTTTTCACTCTCCTGCCT
>NC_068987.1:53526928-53527879 GCF_001194135.2 Octopus bimaculoides | reverse complement strand
ATATATATGGGAGAATATACGAAAAAACAACGACAGACGAGGACAGGTGGTGTAAATAACAAAAGGATGTATTAGTATGACGCTCGGGAATACGGAAAGTCTTTGACATTTCGAGCTACGCTCTTCAACAGAATGAATACGGAGACAAGGAGAAAAACACGGAGAAATAAAATGGAGAAAAGATTATATATATATATAAATTATATATATATAAACACAGTGCATATTCAATCACATAAGAGACATCCATCACAGGAATCCTCGCACGCCAGAAAGAACAGCCAAACCACCATTAGGGATAAAACTTCGAAGGGAATGAAAAATAAAAATATTTACCATCTAGCTCCTGGACCATGATTTCTGACTTCTTTTAGCAAATAAAACAATTTGCAAGGCGAAGTCTTCTTCAGCAGGCACAACCAGATTAAACATATACACGAGGCAATCAAGTATATGCCCCTTGTTTATACATTCTAATTTTTCAAATCTACCGCACAAGCGTAGCTCCTTGTCGGCAGTAAATAAAAAATGGCGGCGTTTCAATTCGAAAATTATCCAGAAAAAATTATCAATAATTAAATAATATCAAGGATAATGAGAAATATTAGAAATTTCTTCTACCAGTGGCCCAGCGTGTAAAATTTGTTTTATTTGCTAAAAGAAATCAGAACCCATGCTCCAGGAGCTAGATGGTAAATGTTTTTATTTTTCATTCCCATCGAAGTTTTATCCCTAATGGTGGTTTGGAGCCCGGCTGTTCTTTTTGGCGTGCAAGGAATCCTGTGATGAATGTCTCTTATGTGTTTGAATGTGCACTGTGTTTATATGAATAATATATAGTCTATGCACTAAATTTTTACACGCTGGGCCACTGGAAGTAGAAATTTATAATATTTCTCATTACCCTTGATATTATTAATTATATATATATATATATATATATATATATAT
>NC_068987.1:53526157-53526918 GCF_001194135.2 Octopus bimaculoides | reverse complement strand
GAGAGAGAGAGAGAGAGAGAGAGAGAGAGAGATGTGTATACGCATAAATTACTCAGGTCGAGATCATTGGTGTGTTACGTTGATGTTACTTTGACATGTAGTCTGTTCCGAAGAAAAAGCAGCGACTGCGTAATCAGAAATGAACATATTTGCGATTAAAAGGTGTTGGGTTAGGTTATATGATATCTTAGGTTATACAATATAAGCAAACATGGTATTTATTCCACTGTTATAGATATTGACATTGAAATGTTTATATGTAGTACTGTAAATTATTACGAAGAAAACACATTTCAATTTAGAGAGGTATTTAGTGTGGTTCATGAGAAAAATTCGAAATGTATACCAATTTTAAAGTCAATATCCATAAGCAATGCCATGAATCAACCCATAAATGAATATCTTAAAAACTGAGATAACATTCAATCCACCGCAAAATGCTTCGCTATTGGTGATAGATAAAGAAAATGTTGGAGAAATGGTGAATAAAGAGATTATACAAAATTATGTATGTAAAGAAAAAATACGGTATATCTACAAACCTTTAAATTTTAGTTATTTCCACTCTGCTAATTCTAGCATATTAAAATATTAATCATTTCCTATATATTCAAATATGAAATTCACACATTTGTATGGCGATCTTTATTGAATGTATGAACGTACAACGTTGTATAATAAAGTTATGAATCAAGAATCCCAAATATTTATAGACAAAAAGTCTCACACTGCACACAATTGGATCAATATATATATATATA
>NC_068987.1:53520267-53521764 GCF_001194135.2 Octopus bimaculoides | reverse complement strand
CACAAGCAAAATTGCACAAACGATCACGCAACATAATTACACGACCCCCAACAGGCAACCTATTCAACCTGGCAAAAATATCCATCTTTTACTATCTTTTGAATAAGATTATTTTCTTTCGATCATATCACCACATATATATACCCCCAAATCTATTTCTTCTACTCTCTAATTCACAACAACACCACCAACGCATACAGACTACGTCGTTTCTCTCAATCCCATTCCACCATCTATAAATAGGTTTGGTTGCATTCTTGAATATGATACCACTAACTACCTTTCCCACCCATCTCTCCCTTTATCTCCGTCCTTGTTTTATCACTCATACCCTCACCACCTATATACTACATACACACATTCTTTCCTACTCACTAGACCTTTTAACCTCATCCCCCCATTCCTCCTTCTCTCTATATGCTCATCTCCTCTATCCTGTAAGATCAACTAACCATTAAAATATACCGCTACCATCCTTCACCTCTATCTCTCCTCCATCCTCTTTCACATTCTGTCTTCATGACTTGACCTAACTACCGCTCATCCTTCACTTGACTTGGCCATTCTTCAAGTAAACAAGCTAAAATCCATCGCAGTATGGCATATATTCACCTCTGCTATTTATGCTATATCAGCCTTCGTTCCAACATCTATTTCCGGATTATCCCCATAAGGATTACTTTACAGGGATTTCTACACGAATATTTACTACTGGAATGAAACTACACTTCAAGTACTGTTCTCTCTTTTTTTCAGCGCATCACACTCTTTACCACTTCATACTAAAAATATCCGCCTCTGGATATAATAATAGATTACTTCATTTTTTTTGTCTCCGATGAAGGGAAGTACTGGATCTTGCCAGAAACAGCTGTAAGACTCTATCCATAAAATACTTCTCCAACCTTACCATTGGTCTCTTTATCTTTTTATTTTTATATATTTACATATATATATATATACACACATACATATACATATACATATATACACACACAGACAAACAAACACACACACGCACACACCTACACACACACGCACACATTTATATATGTATACATACATAACTTATGTACATAATAATATATATACATACACACACTTATGTATATACTTGTATATGTATTTATATATTTATATATATGCATTTCTATGTATGTATGTATCTATCCATCACTCTATCTATACATGTATACATGTGTGTGTAAGTGTGTGTGTGTGTGTGTGTGGTATTTTCATTTCTCATGAATTTTCTTTGTTTGAAGAATTTCTAATTAAATAATTCTTTATATGTCTATGTAGAATAAATATCTTTGTAATTCTTATAAGAAAATGAAACACGTCTATTGGGGGTTAAATAATACCTGAAAATTCTGATTCTCTGTTTCTTCATACAATATCTGCGAAAATGTTATTTCCATCATTCTGAAGTTTAGTATGTATTTTGACCAACATACAACAGCAAATTTTGCTGTATATATATATATATATATATAT
>NC_068987.1:53513604-53518975 GCF_001194135.2 Octopus bimaculoides | reverse complement strand
ACAGACATGTATACAGACATACACACACTTACAACCCCACACACACGTGTCTGTGTGCGCGTACGTATATGCATATATATGAATATATAAATGCATATGAAGATGTATATATATATATATATGTATACACACAAATCACATCATATACACACAGACATGTATACAGACATACACACACTTACAACCCCACACACACGTGTCTGTGTGCGCGTACGTATATGCATATATATGAATATATAAATGCATATGAAGATGTATATATATATATATATGTATGTATATTTGTATGTATATATATGTGCGTGTGTTTATATATATATACATATGTTCGTATGTGTGTGTGTGTGCTGCATGTGTGTGAGTGTGTACCTATGTATTACAAAACTAGATATAATATAAATGAAATCCTGCATATAGCCCAATACATCGAATTCCCAAGTAGATTACAAGAAATGATGATGGGGATGATGATGATGATGATGATGATGATGATGATGATGATGATGATGATGATGACGATGTTGATGATGACGACGATGTTGATGACGATGATATATAAAATGTCAAGAAGATCAAGTAATTCTCACACAACACTCAATAAACATTAGAGTGTATTCCACGTACTGTTCGATAAAGTATCGAACCAACAAAACCGTGTTTTTCATTCAAATCTACAGCCTGTTTCCTTATCTTTAACGTGAAGCAAGGATCAAAATAAACTTACCAGCGTTTGTCGATAAAATTTACAATCATGTTACTTTTTTCTTGTCATCTTAGAACATAGTTATGTAAGTAAATATTCTCTCAATTTTCTTATCACAACATGATTCTCTTTTTCTTGTAATATAAGATTGTTCTGCGTAAATGGCATTTCATCGATTTATTTGAAATTTTTTCAATTTTAATTTGAAGCCATAATTCTCAATATATGTTTTCTGAGAAGCAGTCTATCCTTTACAAATTTCTATTTTGATAGAAGAAAATCATAATTATAGTTACTAAAATTTAATGAAAGTTTTGGTCAAGAAGCAGGATTGAATATCTACACTGATTTATTATTGGAATATAAAAATAGCATCCATTTATCTCCCGCAAGTGAAATTAATGAAGTTAATTACATAACTTGGTTAGACAATTAAATGTAAAGGTAATCTTTAGTCATTTACAATTGTATTTTTCATGTTTAACTAAGCATTCCGAAAGTCTTTTCTTTGATCGTATATAACTATTTAATTTACTTTTGATCTTTGATTGGTAAGACTGTCACAGCTTTCATAACTCTAATTTTAACACCGAGACAAAGAAAAATTCCTACTTTAATACAATATACAAGTATTTTCAAATCACTGTAATTGTTCCGAAATGCCATAAGGAAAACAATTTCACAGTATGCAACTCATCAAGCACGCTGAGGTGGCAAAATCGTTAGTGCTTAGAAAAAACACATTTTTCTGGATCTTTCCTTTTGAGAAAAATCTTCCCGAGATTAACTTTGATTTCATTCTGCGAGGGTAGATTAAATAAATTACCGGTATAACCATGAGGTCGACGGTATCGACAAACGCCCATCCCTCAAAATTGCTGTTCTTCACTCTAAATTAGAGGCCAATATATAAATTGTCTTACTGATCCCACAGTTTTGAGCAAGAATGTTATGTGTTTGATGTCTTTTTCCAAAACTTATCAATTCAGATAAAATGAAATATATTTGATCTTCTTCTTTACATGTCTTCCTTTTATCAACTCATTTCTCGTCCATCTAGCATAATGCGTCGCAGTGAGGCCACTGATAAATAAATACTATTTTTGTGTGTCATTCGTCGTTAGTAGATGCTTGAAATCCATGACCCTTTAATTCAAAAAGTAATCTTCTCTTTTCTCGACGTATCATATTTCACGAGAAACTTTTGAAAACATTAGACTATCTGATATCTCAACATCTCACGCGATGGTTTTTGTTTGATGCTATTTAGCAGTCGGAAAATATTCACTTTTGGCTTATGTAGATTTTTTTACAAGCTCTGCCTTTAGAAACTGGTCCCAATAGTATTTTTGTGATCTGAATTGCTTCCAGAATAGCGATGTCTCTGGAGAAACATTTCAAAGACACATATCGCATGTATCATATAGTTTGCAGATAGAGCTCGCTGGATATCTTTATTAAAATTTGAGCCTTGAATCACTATTGTTCTCAATACAAATATAAACCCAATAACATAATCTGTATATGATATACTGCAAACTCTAATAAAACGGCTGCTGTTGAGTGTCAAAAGCGTTAATCATCTCTTTACTAAGTATATCTTTTTATTTCTCATCTGTATTATTACATTAACTTTGAGTGGACATCTACATGATCAGCTGCCCTATCAAATATTTTGGGGAGTCAAATGTTTTGCAATATTTTGGTAACTTATTTGCTTTATTCGTCAAGCTACAGCAAATGCAGCCTAGCATTCAACGTAGAGGCCATCGTGATGCGCTATCTAAAGCCACCTTGCTGCCAATTCCTTGATCCCACGCTGATACCAGTTCTTGTATTTCAGGGCGAAGAATTCTCCGACTGAAGCTTTCAACTTCTGTTGGTTGAGAAAGAGTCGGGAGCCCGTGAAGTGAGTTATGGATTGGAAGAATTAATAACCCGAAGGAGCTACGTCTTGATGATATACTAAGTGAGGCATTAGTTCAATTCCTTCAAGTTCCTAAAGTTTATTTCGAGTTGTTCAAGGGATATGAGGTTCTGCGTTGTCTTGCCACAGAAGAACTCCCTTCCTGCTAACAAATGCCGAGTATTTTTGTCAATAATGGCATACATCCGTGAGATACCAAGCTCTCCTAATACTCTCCGGTTGAGTGCGCCACACTATGGCTTGGAGTATGGCCTCGGAAATCTTGCTTTTAAGACTTACATTGTCTGATAGTTGGGATTCTTGCAACCCGAGCAAAATTTCTTGAAGCATCTGGTTACTTTACTGTTATCGACTGCAACGCCATCTTTCGCACAAAAAATGCTTTTGGTTACTTAAGAAAAGCATAGGTTCACGAATTAGACTCCGCTGCACGTTCATCTGTGCGGCTTTCAAATCACAACGTGTCAGCGTACCAACTACCACAATACTACTAACCTCTTAGTTTACGGGTATTGGTATCCGAAAAACTACGTGAACTTAAACACTAATCAGGAGACATTACCCAACAGCATTAATAGATGATGGGATTAAGCGAGCAAAAGAATTAGACATGCAGACATGAAGGAAAGTTAACCGAAATACTATACCAAATTTAAAAGTACTACCGTTCATCTCCACACATAACCCAAGAAACAATGAGGCATTCAACGTCATCCAAAGTCTACCCATTCTCACTGGAGATAGAAAAATGAACGAAATTTTTGGCTCGCACAAATTTATCAAAAGCAAAATGTAACAGAAATTGTTATTTTATATTTCAAATGTAGAATAATTGCAGAATATGAAATATGTTCACAACAATGTACTCAACCGTATCAAGTGGCTAAGGGCATGGTATTTTTCTCAAAGATAATGACATGGCTATTAGAAGATTTTACTCAAGTAGTCTTGACTTCAAGTTGCAAATTGACAGAGACCTTCTAAATTGCTTGACAGAGAATACTTCTGCCAAGAAAGTTCTAATGGTCTCTTAACTATGAAATCTCTTGCTCAAGCTGATTAGATCGTTCTTCTGCATTGAATATACCAAATAAATCACAGGATGTCACTTACAATTATATTTAGTTTAACAAGTGAGGATAAAAATGAATGCCGGTACAAATAATATTCAAAGCCGCAATTCAATGCTATGTATTTGTTCTAATTTTACAATTTATGCACAATAGCTTTTCAATTATGGAGAAACGAAAGCTTGAGATTTTGTATGTCACGCCTTCGCAAAGTGGTTTTGCGAAATAGTCAGCCGCTAACGGCAAAAGCGTAACAATCACGATAATTACTGAAACGTAAAAGCGTTTTGTATTTCGAAATAATTGGAAACGAATATTCTGCAAGATCATTACAGAGGTGTTAACAATCTAATAACAAAGAGCTACATAACGCATCGCTCAATTTTTAGAATTATACACTAAATCTAAGGAACAGCCTGAGATGATCGTGGAATCCTGGCTTACATATATATGTACACACACACACACACACACACACACACACACACACACACACACACACACACACACACACACACACACACACACACACACACGCACGCACGCACGCACACATATACACACGCATTTACATGCGCATATATACATAAATACATATATGTATATTTATATATATGTATACTGGAATGACTGTAGAATAAAAAAAATAGTTAACATCAACCAATTTATCAAATAACGATAACTGTGTTTCTTTTTACATCCATTGTCCAGTATTTAGGACAAGTTTTCGTTTCGAATGACAATACATGGTCGACAAACTATTCGTCTAAATAGACATCAGGTAACATTGTCTAACGAGCGCATATAGAATTTCAAGTCAACGAAACAAAGAATCAGTATTATTTCGCAGTTGATACTTATACGTGCTCAATGCTACATATTTGCTTGTCAGTTGCTTGACATTAACCAGTTGAACATGTCCCCTTAGTGGCTGACGATATCTGCATCTCTGATAGCGAGTAGAAGTAGTGGGGGTAGCATCATATAGATGTACTGAGAGGAATTCTTTGGTGTTTGAATGATTCATCTCTGGAAGTATGGGTGTTTTGTTCAACAACCTTAAAACGAACATTTTTCAGCGCCCTTTTAAGTAGGATGGGCTACTCTACCTGAAGAAAATTCTAACTAGGTCCTACGTGCGATGTCTCTCGCTGTTTATCTTGATATGAGATCACCATGTCGCGCACATATGACTGTGATGCATGTGCCTGGGTTACACTTATTAGACGAGTAGTCATGATGGCTATATTAGGCTTCATATATGTGTAACCCAGTGCCACTTTGATGTAATGCGTTGTTTTCCGACTGAATAATAATAATAATAATAATAATAATAATAATAATAATAATAATAATAATAATAATAATAATAAAAGCCCCTACATGGTAAATACTGGGCTAAAGTAAATGCAAAAGAAATAGACAGAGAAAAATCCCAGTAATGGTTGAGACGCTCAGGACGCAAAGCAGAGACTGAAGGATTTTTAATTGCTGCACAAGAGCAAAGCCTCCCCACCAGAAATTACCAAAAACATATAATGAAAAGAAACATAACAAGTAACTGTAGAATATGTGGAGATGGACAAGAAATAATAAATCATATTATCTCTGGCTGCCCAGTCCAGGCTAAGAAGGAATATATTCACAGACACGACAGAGCTAGGACCTATA
>NC_068987.1:53507718-53513289 GCF_001194135.2 Octopus bimaculoides | reverse complement strand
CAGGACTTACAAATGTATATAACATACAAAAAATTGCACTACTGGGCACTGCACACATCCTACGCAAAACACTTTCAATACAGTAACCATAAGAGCACCACAGCACATACCCAAGGCGCACAGAGCTGCGCTCGGTAGTGAAGTGAAAGCACGTTATAAAAATAAAACTACTGAACAACAACAACAACAACAACAACAATAATAATAATAATAATAATAATAATAATAATAATAATAATAATAATAATAATAATAATAATCATGATAGCACGAATGTGGAGTCTGAAACAGAAACAATTCCTATCATAGTGGGCGCATTAGGTATGATAAAAAAAAATATTCAGACACATACATAACAAAAACGCCAGGGCTAACAAATATATATAACCTACAGAAAATGTGGGCATCCTTGGCGTACCAAGCGCTCGATACTGAAATGTTCTATTCATTTTGACAACCAAGCAAAAGCCATTATCTATTGTGGTGATCTAGCCTCTGAAGAAGGAACCGAAACCAACAGCTTTTAGGACAAACACCAGATAGGAATGTTCCACCCTATCAAAATCTTTGGACTGGTCCAAATTGACCAGTGCTCCTCCAAAGACCGATCTACTCTCAACCCGTTGTACGCTGTATCCCATGAGGTGGAGATTGTCATGAAAAGATTTAACGGGGCTCGCACAGGTTTGTGCATTCCCGACTATACTCCCAGCAACAAGCGCTAGCTTCTTGGCGGGCACTTTAGCTAAAATCTTTAACTCAGTGTTGAGTAGAGATATGGACCTGAAGTTTTCAATCACATCCTCTTTGTTCAGATCCTTTCTTAGCAGCGTCACCACTCCCCGTCTCACGCGACTGGGAATGCTTCCCGTCTGTTGCCAGGAGCAAGTAAACAACTGCTAAAACCGGTGCAAACAAGTCCGACATGTATGCATATAGTTCATAGGACAAACCATCCAATCCTGGTGATTTTCACCTCACGCAGCGGCCCAATACATCTTCCGTTTCCTCCACATGAAATCGGCTTCTCGCAGCATTCGATATCCTTGTGTGATAGGCGCGGCATACCCTCGATGTAAGCTTGAAAGCTCGCTGAGTCAAGAATGCCACTCTTCGAAAATAGATCGGTGAAATGCTGCCGAAAAACTGCGCTCATATATTTGGTGTCGGAGTGCACATGGCCACTGCGCTACGTCACAGTGAGAATCTTATATTTGTTTCCATGCTATGCTTCCACTATCCGGGCCCAACCAGCGGTTTTTAGCGTTAGTGTTTCAAGGCATGCATCCTAGCTGGGACAATACAGCCTTCATGTTTTACGTCGAAGATATGGTCAGGTGCCATTCTCGCCTTTACCACGTCATTTGCAATCCCACTTTCATGTTCCTCTTCTATGTTACTAACAAGTTTATTTTCTACTCTGTCGTTTTCTAAAACAATTTCTGTGCTAAATCTCACTGAGCCCTCTCTGATTTTCTTCTTTAAGGAGACCCACCACCTTTTGTTGATGATGGCTCCCGTCAATTCCTCTTTAAGTAGTCTACTAATCCAGCCCCTCAAATCTTTCGGTGCCGGGAGGGACACGTTCATCTTCCAGTAACAAGGTCCTTGTGTGATTGTTTTTCGTAAGTTAACTGTAAAGGTACTGAATTTGTGATCTGAATAGCCAACGATCTGAAAATGTGGGTAACTTATACTATGCATGTCTGCTAGTCTAATAAACATCCTATCTAAGTATGGCCTGGATGACCCACTACGATTTAACCAAGTCCACAATGATGTATTCGGGTGATCGAGGCGAAGCCTGTCATACAGTTGAACATGCTTGGTGAAGTTAGCAAGGCTTTTGTACCCCCACTCTGCTATTGGTTGCTCCTATATAATCTTTGCTTGTGTCTAAGATCCTATTCCAGACATTCACTAGCTCTAATAAGCGAGATGTCCCTAGGAAAGTCTCTAGACGTCTAAAGAAATCTTGCCGTCCAACTCCTGTTGGGACATAAACTGCCACTGGTCTGAACGCTCCCCGCTTGCCTTCTTTGCTGCTTACGTCCAAGACCACCATCCTATCGAACGGATCATGGAAAACCGTATTCACCTTCAAGTAGAGGTTTTTTCCTAAAAGCACCACAATGCCATGTGATTCAGGCCGACTAGACAAGTTAGTCCTGCAGAAGAAGAGCAAGCGATTGCATTTCGGAAATTCTAGTTTCCCTAATGGCTATTGCGTCAAGACACTGTGATCTGAGGTCATTGAGTATGTAACTCTCTTTTCCTGCTGCCCTAAGACCACGAGCATTTATACAACCTATTCTCAGAATTGCCATTCCAGGAGGAACGAAACAAAAAGAGTCAATCACTTACCTTTGGTTTGGGTTGATCTTTTTAGGGGACTTTCAACAGGCCTTCCAATATCCTGTTATCTAATATGTTTTTGAAAACCCCACATCATGTGGGAAACGTTTCCTCAGAAAACTATACACAGTGCGACTTGTTTTAATCAGAAACCTCCCTTCTGGGGTTTTGGCAATAGCGAGAGCATCAAAACCCTCGCCCATTGTCAAAATTTTATCTTTGTGTCTACAAATTCGATTATTTCCCTGTTATCCTTCCGTAGAACTCTAATTCAAAAGCTCGTCTTGAGACGTTGTTCAGTATGTCCCGTCTCTTCTGGTTGGTGTGATTGTTGCCGTTTTGGTTCCTTTTGTTTCGGCTTCTCCTGTTGCAGATCTTGTGTCCCCCGTTTTTGCTGAGAATGCTGTTACTTTCCTTGATTTTGTTGTAGTTGATTTGTCTCTTGTTGTTTTATCTTCTGCTGTTGCTGCTGTGATGTTATTGGCTTGCAGCTATGGTTTCCAGATTGGCTGCCGCGTTTTCGAGGTTGACTGCCGTGAAGCTACTCAGATTCAAGTCCACAAACGTTTGGGATTTAGGGTTTACGTCTGTATTGTCTCTCCTCCTATTCATTTTTGAGGGTTGGTCGGCGATTACCCTTTCAGATGGTTTTGTCTCATGTGGGGCCCCTTCTATATACAAGGAGTTGATAGAATTTTTATGGCCTTATTGCCTCTCTGTTCTAGTGTCTGACGTTGTGGTCGCCGCTGCTTTCCTGTTCGGGATGGCAACGGATTTGGCGTCGGGTATATTGGAGCAGCGTGAGTCACCTCTCTCGACTTCTCTACAGGTGGGCATAAAGCTTCTAAGTGGCCAGTTTTGCCACAAATGTAACACCTGGGTTTCCTCCCCTTCGCGACCACCCGCATCTGCTCGCACTCATCAAAACAGAAAAAGTCCAGGAGAGCATGAACCTTTTCCGGAGCAACCAAAACCTGGAACCCCATGGACACTCCTGTTCTGTTTTGTTGGGGACTTGATCACCTCCCCGTACTTATCACCTCCCCGTACTCCTCTGGCATTACACTTGCCTGGTCCCCATGGGCTTTCTGAGACCCTGACTTTGGTCACACGATGTCTCATATATAAAAGGAGCATAACGTACTGGTGAGAGGAGCAAGTCCTACGCGCTTCCTCTTCGTTGCTACAGATACCTACCACGGCTCCATATCGTTTTACTCGACAGACATAAATTACGAAAGCCACACCTCCTCCGGGCATTTTTTCTGTTTCGGTTGGGGAAGAGTATACCAGTTTTCTCCCTCTGCGATTAATGCACTTACAAATTATCGTTCTCTTTTTGGTGGAAGTCCTTTTCTCCCCTGGGAGAGCCATGACGCCGGGTCAAATGATATCTTTCCGATATTTCATAACTGCCCCCCGTTTCCCTTGCAAGGAATGAGTGGTCCATGTATTTATTATATTTGCGAAGGAATTTTTTTTCCTTCGGATGTATATTCTCGTTAACGTCTTCGTAAATAGCGTTATTGTTGATGCTGTTGTAGAAGTCAGCGATTGTGTTGGTGCCGACACTGCTGCTGATTGTTATAATGTTATCGTTGTTGCTGCTGCTGGTTTTGTTACTACTGTTATTGTTGATGTCATTATTGTTGTTGTTGGAGTTGTCACAAGTTATGACGGTGTTATGGTCCTGTTTTAGCTGTTGGCGTACAATAGAGGTACAACAGAGGCTTAAATATCATTCTAAGTTAGATATGGAAATCCAATAATACATAAAGCAAACTCTCAAATTATTTGCATGAGATTCCGTTCTTGCACCGAAGATACCTCATCGCTCAGTATCTTTAGCGACAGTCAAGTAGATAGAGAAGAGAATTGGAAGTGACGGGTCCCATGTGTTTGTTTAATCTAATAGATATAAGTAGCTTTAGAATAAATCATGTTGTGATGGTAGTGGTGGAGATGTTGGTGGTGGTGTTATTGTCTGTAGGTACTTTGTAAAATCAAAGAGAGTGGTGACTGATACGCTTGGTTGACTACTGTTCCTCGGGTCGATTGAACACGAGGAAGCAGCTACATTTTCTCCTCTGGCCATGTGTGAAAAGGAATAGATTGAAAAAAATGTCCGAGAAATATTTCGAAACGGTCTTTCCGCCCGTTCCGTGATTGAAATGTGGTAAAACACTTTCAAAAGATACTTGGATACTACCACCAAACAATAATTACAATTTCAGTAGTCGAAATTGGCAAAATTAGAGAAAACTCACCAGCAAATGATTCGAGCTGGATTCCACGGTTGAAGCCATAATAATAATAATAATAATAATAATAATAATAATAATAATGATAATAATAATAATAATAATGATAATAATGATAATAATACACGTGGTGATAATTATTATAATGAGGAAGATGATGTTGGTGTTACAAAGAAGGTGGGCGATGACAACCATACTACTTCTGATGGTGATGAGAAGAAAATGTGAAGTAGGAGGAGAAGGAGAAGAAGAAGAAGAAGAAGTAGGAGGAGAAGGAGGATGAAGAGGAGAAGAAGAAGAAGAAAAAGAAGAAGAAAAAGAAGAAGAAGAAAAAGAAGAAGAAGTGGAGGAGGAGGAGAAGGAGGAGGAGAAGAATAATAATAATAAGAGGAGGAGGAGGATGGGGAGGAGAAGGCGGAGAAGAAGTAGAAGAAGAAGTAGGAGGAGGAGGAGAAGAAGAAGAAGAAGAAGAAGAAGAAGAAGATTAATCATTTCTCTTTTAAGTGCCGTATCGCTGTTCTTATTTTTGCCAGTAACACTTATGGATTCCTAATTTACATAGCGTAGAGGCTGCTTACTCATGATCGATCGTCATTGATAAATACCGTGCCGATTTGTCATTGTTTCACCAGGTACAATAGAGGCTTAAATATCATTCTAAGTTAGATATGGAAATCCAATAATACATAAAGCAAACTCTCCAATTGTTTGCATGAGATTCCGTTCTAGCAATGAAGACAGCTCATCGTTCAGTATCTTTAGCGAGAGCCAAGTAGATAGAGAAGAGAATTGGAAGTGACGTGTCCATGTGTTTGTTTAATCTAATAGATATAAGTAGCTTTAGAATAAATCATTAATCTTGCATACAAGCGTTTGGCTCTTGCATTCTTATATATATATATATATATATATATATATATATATATATATACATACACATATATTTATATATATG
>NC_068987.1:53503451-53507686 GCF_001194135.2 Octopus bimaculoides | reverse complement strand
TATATATATATATATATATATATATATATATATATATATATACATACACATATATTTATATATATGAACATATATGTATGTATGTAGGTGTATATACATATATATATATGTATATATATATGAACATATATGTATATATCATTATGTATGTAATTATGTATGTGTGTGTATATGTATGTGTGTGTATATGTATATATATATATATATATATATATGTGTGTGTGTGTGTGTGTGTGTGTGTGTGTGTGTATACAAGTGATGTAATAGTGATTTCTTTGTGTGTGTTGTTATATGCGTGTATAGGGAAATGTTTTTGAATACGAATGGCTATGGAAATATTTAAACAACTGATTTCTATAGATGAAGTGCAATTTCTTAAATTTATCAGGCACTGGGTTAAGTTTCTGTAATATCAATGCATACCCCCAATAGTAGTAACACCATCACGAAAAGGAGAAAAAAGCAATGTATTTGAAAGTGAAATCTCATTCAAGATTCGATTTTACCGGATGTTATTCTATACTGCATTTAGATTTTCTATGAAGGAAACCTTCTTTATTGTAGCTAGTTTTGCTGTAATTCTCGTAGAAAATATCCGTTGCCGTTATTGTAGTTGTCTATGTTGTTGTTGGTGGTGCTGGTGGTGGTAGTAGTTACTGTTTTGTATTTTTATTGGTGCCCCATTGATTTTCGACATTAACACCGCAAACATAAAGAAATATTCGGGAGTCGATTAAATCAATCCAAATGTATCCATTCTATTTATTTTGTTGATACGGGGCATATGAAATTCAATGCTATAGAAAGTTATATATAATTACAAAGACGAGATGAAATGTTATATATATTTATTCCTCTGCTTAACCACAGCCCTTTTATAGGTGATGAATTTCTTACAATGATACAATGATGCAATGATACATAGTTTTTGCTTATGATATATATGTAATAATATATATATATATATGTAATAATATATATATATATATGTAATAATATATATATATGTAATAATATATATATATTCTACATTGGTTTTCTTTAATCAAATTCTAGAGTATGTATGAAGTAAAGGAGGTGTTTCAAACTCGAGGAATCGGCATTGAAAAAAAAAAAAAAAAACAAGAATGTTTAAAATTAAATCATCCTCTTTCACTTTGTCAGATGCTATTTCCATTCTAAGCTTTCCCTAAAATAATCTGCTCAGCGATAGCAAGGTACATGTTTATGCGTTTATTCATTCAAAATTCAATGGCAAGGAAAAACTCAATAGTTCGCAGATATTTTCGTGTACAGTCACACAAGTGTAAGTGAATGCTAACATTACACACACACACACACACACACACACACACACACACGAACAGACGCACACGCACACAAACACGCACAGATTGAGAAAGAAAGAGTGAGAGGGAGAGAGAGAGAGAGAGAGAGAGAGGGAGAGAGAGAGAGCGAGAGAGAGATTTCACGTCTCTCCGATGGCTATTACGACAGCTTCATGATCTCTCCAACTAACGTAGGTTTAATAAGTACAATTCACTGACGATAATGCAGCATGTTTGGATGACGCAATTTTTAAGTTCGCATTATGCAACCGATAATCGCACTATGCTAATGGAAATTACATAAGAAATGTGTACCTAAGAATCTTATAAACAACCTTTCTTTGTTTACTTAATTGTCTCTGTGTTGAGTTCCACACACGCACACATACACACAAACATACACAAACAGTGATCAGATAAGGATAGTATACCCAGGCAGATAGCGTTCAAGCACTCTAGTATAATCCAAATTAAGGCTAACCGCTTCGAATGGTAAAGAATAATTTAGGACTATTCGAGGTTAATAATTCCAATGTATTTTATCCGAAGGGTAAATCCCGGCTTCTTGGATTATAAATAGTTTACATAATGTATATTCAAGAAAATTCCAATAAATAAGGAGAATCTACACAGTTTTTATTGTCACAGTAATTTCTTTGATTTAAATCTCTGTCCAACATATGTTTCTGCTGTATGAATATATTGCAATGTGGGTTAGATTTGCATCCAGTTTCTTCCTCTGGTTGAGAACGAGTCTATGCAGCTTTATTCAAGGTGTTGCCACTATTATAATTTGAAGCGAAATGTGGTAGAAAGGTTTAGACAGCTTTACATTTTAGCAGTGAAACATTAGCGTTAAGTGCTTAAGAGAGGAATAGTCACAAATCTGACATTGCTATAAATCAGATTCAGCGTAGATGACCCTGAAGTTTGAAATTCGAACCAAGAATGCTCAGTCTCAAACTAGGTGAAAATATTTCCTCCACAGTGAAGTAAATAGGAATAAATTTCAGTTATAGGTGTATATAATTAAGGGTCACTAAGTGAAATATAATTTAGAAATATAAGATATGCAGTATCTACGTATAAGATATGCAGTATTTTCGTATAATGGTATTGCACACAAAATGGTAGAATACTTCCAAGTGTAGTGAAATTAGAATTTTTAAGTATATAAATCAACTCTATATCTGAATGTACATAACATGGTCTGAGATATAGACTAAATTATTCCATATGTGATATGTTTGTTACACACGGAAAATATTGAAAAGTACCGTACAATTCAATATATGACTCGCATAGAAGATATGTAACTTTTGGAGATATGTAACTGAAGCTAAAAAAAAAGTGTAAATAAAATATATCAAGGACAATTTGAGTGTCAGTATGAATTATTTCTAGAATATAAGCAAACGAGACACTGCACTAATATTATCTATGTGAATTCTACCACGTTTCAGGGCTACTTTCCGTTTATCATTTAATAATTGATATTTAGACGTGAAAATGTGGCATATATCATTCAAATAGAATGTCTTACTTCTGATTACCTAAAGCTCTGCCTCGCCTATTATTTCCCATTTTATATCACAGTGTATCTATCCTTTAGGAACCAAATAATTCCACTTAAACTTGCAATATGCATTCTCACTATCCTTGAAAGAAGCTAGCTGATTATCTAATTATTGTATTGAAGGTAGTGCAGCATGCGTGTCTATAATAGTATATTCCTCCTCAAATACTGTGCGTCGACATGGCTAGTTTTCTTGCTACAGCTACAATTACTTACAGTGGATATTACTACTCTTCACATGTACAGTACAACCCTGGCTAGAAGTATAGTGCATCCATCAAAACAAATTACTTTAAGAGCATATTGCTAAAGTAGGACAACAAAAGTATATCAATGCAAATATAATTTATTCTTAAGTAATTTAATACTTAGTAGCTTTAATGACTGCCATAATTCATCTTGGCATGGATGCCACTAAGTTGTGACACTCTCCTGGTGTCATGTTATCCCATGCTGCTTCAGTTCTATATGTATTTGGAAATAATTGCCGAATGGAGGCTTCCAAAACTTGATCCAGCATTGCAGCGTAGGTCGTGAAATTCATTCTTCACAGAAACATTTTTCCTGTCCCAGCTGAAGACATGATGGAACCACCACTGTGCTCCACTGTTGGCACCGCGCAACACTTCTCACATAGACTATACCTATCCGATACTTCTCCTCACATAAGTTGGCCCAGGTGTATTGAAAATCTAAAAACAATGGTTTAAACATGGCCTTTAATGCATCATCCATTGCAACTCAGGATTTGAAATGAAATTATTTTATGTATCTAAAAGAACAAGAGTATAGCTCAATTCATAAACTTGATAATTGCTTTCATGTGATTAGATGACATTTGACCACTGTGTCGGAGTCCAGTTTTGATGATATTTAGCCCACTGGAGGCGCTGTTTTGTTGACTGCAGAAATCAAGGGTTTCTTCCGCGTTTTCCAACCTTTCTGAATGTTTTCTTGAAGTCTTCTTGCTGTTCTTGGTGATATTTTTGGTGTGCAAGCTTCATTATAATCTGCAGCGAGCTCTGATGAAGTTTTTCTGCGGTTGCGGAGAAATGTTGAAAGTAAACAGGTTGTTAAAAAAGAAAACAAAATAAAAGACGCAGTTTAAAATCTTTGATTACATCTAAAATTGCCTTGTAGAAGAAAAAAACATTATTTTGTTGGTGTTCTTGAAATAAATTCATGTTTACATAAATATAAACGAAGAGGCCGTTACGCACACACACACACGCACACAACATATATAACTATAACTATGTATTTGTATAAATGCGTATAAATGTATATGTGTTTCATTTATTGTACGTATGTATATATATATATATATATAT
>NC_068987.1:53501779-53503201 GCF_001194135.2 Octopus bimaculoides | reverse complement strand
AAACACTTATACGTAGCATGATCAAATTTAGCAACACTTGAGATTGAAGGGAAATAAAGCGTCGGAATATATTATTACTCTATACATATGTTACATACACACGCTCTCTCTCTCTCTTCTTTCTTTCTCTCACCCCCCACACGCACATATATGAAATAAACGTAATTTTAATTCTATTACAAGGGGGTGCGAAAGGCCTGGGTAGAGCCAAAATAAGTTCTTTTACAGGGCTTAGAAAAACTGAAGCATCGCTGCAATAAGTGTGTGAATCTGAGAGGGGAATATGTTGATTAAAATCATAATTGACTGATCCTTCAGCATTTTATTTTACCTAAAGACAGGAAATTTTCAACTCCCCCTCATATAACACACCCGTGTTCAAGTAAATCGCTTGCTATTTTTACGCAATACTATTGGATAGATTGCCTAACATCATACAGGCATTTCCTCAGCATTCTCAGCAAAAATGTTCTCGTGAGATGCTTGCTCTAATATATATTTATTGTAAGTAATGACATTATTAGTATATAAGAATAAAAAGTGACAGTGTGTGAAACTGGAAGTTGACATAAAGAGGAGAAAATAAGCACGTGGCGTCGGGTGGCTGGTGAATACAACGTTTTTCTAAACATATACAAGCAACCATGATTGCATATTTTTGTGCTTATTATTACGATAATGTGGTTCGAATGCTAGCCTATACAGAGACTTGATGGTCTTTGCCTAACAGTGCTGGGTATAGGAATGCAGTATGGTAATTTCTACTGAATCCAAATTTGTGGTTATATGAGGTTCCTTCCAACGTACTTCTATACAACACTATATATGCAAACAGACACGAATATATTTACATGCACATACATACATACATACATACATACATACATACACACATCCACATATTATTTTTTTGTTTTACTTATTTCAGCCATTTGACTGCGGCCATGCTGGATCATCACCTTTAGTCGAACAAATCGACCCCAGGACATAGTTTTTGTAAGCCAAGTACTTATTCTATCGATAACATTTGCCGAACCGCTAGCTTAGGACGTAAAAACACCAAAAATCGGTTGTCAAACGTTGGTGAGGATACAAACACAGACATTCAAATATATACATATACATCAAATGGATGTGTTATAAAACTATTCCGCGCATATAATAACAGCCACACCAACAATCCAACGTATCTCCATCATCAGCTGCCCCGCGTATATCCCTAGGGTTTCGACCGATTTCTTTCAATTTCCGTCTACCAAATCCACTCTCAAGGCTCTGGTCGGCTTGAGGCTATAGTGAAAGACACTTGCCCAAGGTGCCACACAGTGGTCTGAACCCGGAATCATGTGGCTGAGAACCAAGCTTCTTACCGCACAGCCATGCCTGCGCCTACAGATATATATATATATATATATATATATA
>NC_068987.1:53490114-53501440 GCF_001194135.2 Octopus bimaculoides | reverse complement strand
TATATATATATTTATATATCTGTTATCTTTTCTTTTACATGTTTAAGTCATTAGGCTCCGGACCTGCTGGGGCACCGCCTTGATGAATTTTTAGCTGAATGTATCGACTCCAGTGCTTATTCTTTTTAAAGCCTGGTACTCATTCTGTCGGTATTTTTTGCGAAACCACCAAGTTACGGGGACGTAGACACACTAGTTATGGTTGTCAAGCGGTGGTGGAGCAAATACCGACACAAAGACACACACAGATATAAATATATACATAGATACACACTCAACACAAGCACACACGTACATATCATCGAAACTGTACGTGATACAACTAAAAATTATATAACATTTTAACTACAATGTTATATCCAATCGGCATACAAAACATTACATTTTTGAATGCAGACTATAAATAATTAGCTTTCAAATACAAGATTTCAACAGCGCCTAGTATATAAGTGAGTTTAAATATCTTTTCATAAGAAATTATTAATGTAAATCAAGAGAAAAAAATGAGAGTTTAGCTTTCCATTATAGCTATCCGTGTTACAGTTTCTTTTCAAGAATCGTCTCTCTTTTACCCCAGATTCAGGTATTTATACACTCGTTATTTGTGAGAACATTTTTTGCAGTGCATTCGATGAGAGAGAGAGAGAGTGACATTGTTTCAAGATAAATAAACAGCAACGCTTTCCAATTTACTTAAAAATAAAGATTTTCGTGACATATTTTTCTATGAGCAGTATTTTCTATCATATAAAGTAAATCATTCTCACTCTGAATAATGTAAATTACCAGTTTGCCTATAAATATTCTGTAGATTTTAAAGTGGTTTTGAAAATTGCCATTTCCTTTTTTCAGATATTCATTGTGATTTTAGTTTCTATCCGACAACTAGCTTTTCTTCGTAGCTGCTTGATTGATGTCACTGACATCAACTCGAAAGCTAATGACCTTCTCTAAAATGCTTAGAAATAGCACCATTCGAAGGAGAAAGTTATATGAAAATCAAACATCATTTCCGAATTAGATAAATTATAGTATAATATAATTTATTCCCAGAATATTCAAATAGTTTTATATAACTGAAGTGATGAAAAAGGTAAACTGAAATTATTTTCAATCTATTTCATATTCTGACACACACGCACATATATACATACGTACAAAAATACAACAATACTAACATACATACAGATCTGTGTTTGTATGTATGTATATACATATATACATACGAAAATAACTTCTACCAGGGCAAGTGGCTCAACATCCAGAACAATATTTGGCTTGCCTACTAACAATGTGATATCACGCTTCTCATGAAAACCAAGTTACATCAAAATGTGATGGTTTTTGTTTGTGTCTCCAATGAGGGTGTCGTCAGGCTACCCCACATCTCCGAACAGGGCCTTAGAGTCAATTCAGACATCTATGTGAACTAACAGAGTTCCCTGGCTTTTCAAAAATCTTAATGTTGAGTTTGGTCTCCTTCAGAGCTTTCCTAAATTTACAGGCTAGTTCTCTATGGGTTGTGGATTCTACAAACATCACTCCTCGATATTTGTCGGTTGAATTTGCACATGCAATAGGGTCCATGTGTAACAACCACCTTGAAGAACGACATAGTAAATTTTAACAGAAAACAATACATGCAGGTTCCAGGTGCTGCCATTGGTGTTGGTGTAGCTGGAGATGGGTCCGGTCTCTTCATGACCTGGTGGGACAGAAAGCTTAAGCAATCCTTAGCAGAACATACAAGCATACAAACACAGGACATAGTTTCAAGACACACACACACACACACACACACACACACACACACACACACACACACACACACACACACACACACACACACACACACACACACACACACACACACACACACACACACACACACACACACACACACACACACATGCACACACAAGGGGACAGAGGTACACGTACACAAACAAATATGCAAACACACACACACATACATAAAAACACACAAACACGGACAAGCAAACACGTGAATATGCAGAATACATACACACAAACGTACACACATACATATATACATATGCACAGACATACATGCATACTCACACATGCATGTATACATACATACATGTGTATGCACACACACACTGACCCACACACATGCGCACAAACAAACAAAAAGAACGCAGTGTGGATAACGGACAGAGTCAAACTACTGAAAAGGTTGTAAGATGCAACGAAAACTTTAGAAAAATAAAGGAAATGATTGAAAATTTTACCGGTGAGTGTGTTAAATTATAAGGCTATAAAAGAGAATGACTCCCCCAGACACAACAGAGTATGCTTCAACACACGGACCCACATAAAGAATCTTGCAAACCAAATACAAAAACGAAATAAAATAGGCGTTGGCCAAGCTAGCAAGACGCTGAGAAACACCGTGTTCTGCTGTCTAAAAATCGGGATGGCTACCCGACAGTTCCACTTCATTAAAACATGCATCTCCTCCAAACTATACACGAAATTTGTCAATTTGGCTGTGAAGCAGCTAAGACTCAGAGAATATCAAGAACTAAAACACACGATGTTACGAAACATCAAAAATAAAATATACACAGAAAACAACCAGTACCAGAAACGAGAGAGAGTGAGAGTCCTATTGCATGAACTATAAAACACCACTACACTACACGAAAGAAACAGATTCATGACAAACATCCAACAAGAATACCGTCGAGTTATCCATGCCTGTAACAGACACTTCAACAATAAACGCAAGTGGATGAAACAGCAACAACAACGATCCTAGCATGGTAAAAATCAATACAAATACCCAAACAATATCTACGGTATTGTCATGTCAGAATGTAAACTACCAGATGACTTCGACGCCCGGACTCCGGAAAATAATACCTCCACCGCCAACAACAATTGCACCTCTGGAATATACGGTGCAATACAATCAGATACAGATGAAATGCTTGCTTTAGAGTTACCACCAAAATTCGCTACATATAAAAAGGTCAGAAAAATTGATTGACTGTCTAAAATTGAAAAAAATTGTTCTTAAAATTATGAAGGAAGTTAGGACAATACAACAACTACACAAACAAACGAAACCAAAATTGACAGTGAAACAAGCAAAGATCTCTTTAGCCTAGAAATAGACTCCGACGCATCTTAGACCGGTACAACAAATCCACTAAAAATCATATTGAGGAGGGGTCCCACCAACTCAGTTCATCTGTTGCCAAAGGTCTACAAAAACTGAAACAGCGAATTAGGAACAGGGAATTAGTGTGCCTTCCTACGGACAAGTTTGGCAGACTGTCAATAGACAGCCTACAGAACTATGTCCAGACCATGCACCAACACATCAGTAGCATGAGAGAAGCTGCACCACAGGAACATGAAAGAGTGGAAAATCTCCTCAATGCACACATGAGAATGTAGTGCAACATACCCCAACCTATGGAAAGGACTGCACACAATTTCCAAGCATCCAACAATGATGTTCCTACACTATACGGGTTACGCAATGACCATAAACTCTACATAAACCCTGTCATGAAGCCCCCAACCAAACTAGTTTGCGGAGCGAATATTTCCAGCAACTATAGACTGTACTACTTCCTCTCGCAAGTGTTACGACCTCTCATAGATATGTCTCCAGATGTCTGTACGAGCACGGAAGATCTCCTCAGTAAAATCAGTACTTGCAACCACTTCAACGACTTCACAGATTGTGTAGTGGGTAGTATGGATGTGATTTCACTCTACCCATCTATAGATATAGATTTTGTTGTGGGGCAATGCATTGAGGTAATCTGTGAGAGTGAAGTAGAGTTCCGTGAGGTCAACACGAGGGAACTGGGCCTCCTCCTTAGTCTGAGCTACGACAGTGACTGTTTAGACGATTATGAGCTCAGTAGATTCTGCCCCACCAGATCACAGAGAGGAAGACCACCTACCATCACCTCAGCAGTGAAGTAATGCACTACAGAGTACTGGAGTGGCTAGACCGTACCCATCCAAGACCCTGAGAACTACAATCAGGTGAAGGAAATGACTGTACATGCAATAGGGGCCAGTGTAAGAACCATCTTGAAGAACCACATAGTAAAGTTTAGCAAAAAAACTATGCATGCATGTTTAAGGTGTAGCCATTAGTGTCAGTGTAGCTGAAGATGGGACCGGCCTCTTCATGACCTGGTGGGACTGAAAAATTAAGCAATCCCTAGCAGAACAGTCCACAACTCTTCTACTTTATAGTAGATATGTAGATGACATTAATATCATAGTTCAGACCAACTCTAGTAACGGTAATGTAGAAACTGAGAGGAACGTAATAGTGAGCATCCAGCAAGTAGTTAACTCCATCAGCCAAATTATCATGGTAACTATAGATTACCCCACTAGGCACCCCAACAATAGATTCCCTGTCCTTGATACTGAGCTTTGGTTAGAGACTGTGAACAATAGAGTGCAGCTCCTCCATTCCTATTGCATGAAACCCATAGCTTCGAAATATGTTGCTCACAAGAACTCAGTTTTGTCACACATGAAAATTCACATACTGATAGTAGACTTAGTTAGGACAATGAACAACGTATTCCCAATATGCAAACCCTATGAAACGAAAAACATGTACAGAACATCATATACCACATGCAATTCTCTGGATATGATCAGAAAGACAGGGTTCGAGTATACAGGGATGCTAGGAAGAAATTAGATAACATTATATGTAATGATACCAGTGGTACCTGCCCTAGATGTAGAAACAAAACAAGAATAGGATACAAAGACCTTGTGACAAAGCAAACAGGGTGAACAATACCTGGTATTAAATTTATATTAATTAATATCCATTTTTTTGCCCTACTATTTTAATTAACCATAACCACGTTCCCAAAGTTGGTAAATTGGATGCGGAAATTATTTTCTGCAGAGATATTTCCGGAATTAGCGCGCCAAAACAAAGACTTTTGAATCTTACCCTATATAATTAATAGAACCATGTGCACGTTCTTCACTCGTTGGGAACGACCAGTACATGATTCTAGGAATTATATTTCTTTGGCAGTCCGTACTGAAGACAAACAGATTTTCGGTAAGGAAATATTGATTTCGTAACCTAGTCTACGGATAATCTTTGTATTTATTTCTGTAATGTTTCACTAGTCTCGCCCGTATGTTTTGCTTCGCTAGATTTTTTCTTTGAGAACTATTCGGTGATCTTCTTCTAGCACATTAGCAGTCCACTTAGTGGTCTCTTTTATATATACATATACAATAATCCTTTTGAGATCTCACAATTTTTTTCTGAATCTCCTGATTCTTTTAATGTGCTGGTTACCTGGTATTAAATTTAACGTACAAATACAAGGGGGCGCCTGCTTTTAAGGATTTCGCGAAAGGCCTGGTTGGAGGCCCAAGATTCCGAATTCTTTTACAGGGCTTAGAAAGACTGAAGCTCAGCTGCAACAAGTATGTGAATCTTAGAGGGGGAAATCATAATTAATTGATCCCCTTGTATCAACTTTTATCCAAAGCTAGGAACATTTTCAGATCCCCCTCGTATACACACACACGCATGCACACACAAACGCACGTACAAGCACATGCAAACCCACACACACATATACACAGTCGCTGCAGTCATTGTTGTCGTTATAGTCGGTGTATGTGCAGTCGTTGTTTAGGCTGTTACTCTGGATGCCAGTGGCTGCTACTACCTCAGCCTCGTACACGCTCCCATCAGTGTCTCACCATCCCCACCACACACTTGGCAGTCACTGTATGCCCTATATGAACACCCTGCCACTGCCAGCGGGATAAGGGTGCTCACAAAAAGTTTCCTAAAGGATACTCTGAAGTTGTGTCCATTAAACACACATCCCCGTCTGTGTGACTATCTGAAGTATTTGCCTACCAATCAAAGGAATATTCTTCACACGTAGATTATAAAAATGAGAAAGAAGTGTGAGACAAACCTAACGACATTACAGTGGAGCTTCCTATTGTGAGTTCCAGGTCCCGGAATATAGGAGATGCGGTCCTTGTAACCACTAGGCACCAGATCCTTGTTGTAGTAAGATGCCACCGCGTCGAAAATGTCTTACCTTGAGTTCAGGTTCTAGCTTCTCTTGCTAACACCCTTCACTAGGTTCCTGAAAACGATAGGCAGGTGGTAGGAGGTTGTGTCATTTGATTTGAGGTAAGGTCTGTAACAACAGGAGCTCAGGTTTAACGTAAGATCTTAACAGTTTACAATGGTGATGTTTATCTCAATTGTTATTTTAAACCCCCATGTAGCTAAGGTCGCTAATAACGTACTTCCTATCACTATCTGTTAGCTCCTCTAGTGATGGCCTGAGAATCACCCCTCTAGAGACCAAAGAAAATTGATGGGAACCGTTTATTTAAGGTGTTTAAAATATGTAGCCCTATAAGGCCGTATATGTCCGCGCTGACTTAGGCTCTCATCGCTACATCGAGAGCCCACTGGGTCAGTTTGCTTGATCCAGGTCGAACATTATTAAACAACAACATTTCTCAGGCAAGCATAATTACGTCAATGTCTCTATTGTTAGTTAGGGAAGCCCTTAGCTAAAGCAAGTGCTTTACACACACACACACAAACAGACAGACAGACAGACACACACATACACACACACACACACACATAAGCGCGCACACTCACACACGCATATACATACACACACACATATATACATACATATATACAAGTGTGCGTGTGTGTGTGTGCGTGTGTGTGTGAGTGTATGTGTATATATGCATGTATGTATGTTTATATTTATTTTTTTACGCTTGTATTTGGACTTGCAAACGTGTGAAAGCATGTATGTTATCCCACACAGATATATATGTATTGTTAGATGGATGCACATTTGTATGTGGAGGAGTGTGTGTGTGTGTGCGTGTGTGTGTGTGTGTGGGTTTGTGCGTGTGTGTGTGTGTGTGTGTGTGTGTGTGTGTGTGTGTGTTTGCGTGCGCACTTCATGAACCTGTGTTAGAAAACAAAGGCCTGCAAGCTATAATACTAATGACATATACGCTATCGAAATGAATGTTTGCAAACGAGTCAGTTTGTTTATTAAATTTAGATAATCTTAGAATTAAGTTATATATATTTTTTTATTTCTCATTTCCCTTTAAGAACAGTATGTAATATATATTCCGCATCTATGTGTCTCTATATACACATATATGAGTATATACACACACACGCACACACATACATATATATATATATACCTATATTCACATATACATACATACATGTATATGTATTTACATACACTCATAAATACGTACGGTCGTAAGTTCCTATGTTTGTACAGTCATTATTTACTCGGTAGAAGAAGCTAAATATGTCATTAATTAGCATCATGATTAGAAGAGTTGCAATAACTTAATTACACCATCATTTTAGAATATTTACCAATATATATAAGGTTTCCTACTGTGGTATTTAATTTGAAAAGAAACTAACATAACAGTTTCCAACATAAATTTATATTTGGCTTCCTTCAATAATATTTATTTGCTAAGTTCTGCAATCTACTTATTTCAGATGACTCTAAAATACGCGTTCAGCTTAAACAGATAAACATATTTTATATATGAATAGATATCTGCTAGTGTTTCTAAATGAAGCGTATGTTAGCTAGGTATGTGTATGCGCAACTATTGTAATATTTAAGCTCTTTTCTGTGAGAAAAGGATGTGAATTTATGCGTGCATGTGTGTCTATTAATCCTCTGAATAATAAAATACTTCGAGCTGAAGTGGAATCACATGTCTTGCTGTTGACTCGCAAATGCACAGACACATATTTGTAGATGCATCAGTGTGAGAGCGTGCATGCATGCGTTTGTGTGTATGCATGTACGTATAACATATGAGGTTTGTCATTCTGTTTGTTTATCGAACAAACGGAATGTTAAAGCTCGAAAGCTGCAACAGTGCTTCATTATTCATTTGAAACTTTGTTTTTATTGTGAGGGTTCGTTATATATCTTTTATCTTTTACTTGTTTCAGTCATTATACTGCGGTCATACTGAGGTACCACCTTCAAGAATTTTTTTTAGTCAATTTTTTTAAAGCCTGATACTTTTCCTATCGAAATCTTTTGCCAAACCTCTTCGTGACGGGGATGTAACCACAGGCACACACAAAAACAAACATACAGACACAGACCCACACACACACACACACACACACATACACAAACAGACACACACACACACATACACACACATTGTACTTTTAACCTAGCAATCTGACAAATCCACTTTAGTCGACCTGAAGTTCTCCTAAAAACTCTTGCCCAAGGCGACACAAGGTAGGACACATTTTATTGATGTACCAGAAGAAATCCAGAACGGGTCGAAACATGTGTTGTACCCAATAAAGTCTATTACACATTCCATCTCCTATTTTATTGATACTGTTTCCCCAACTGCTAGTGCACAGTTCTTGCAGCAAATTTACGGATAGCATCAGATAATCGAAAGAGCTGCTTTACTCATCATCCATTTACGCATTTTGTACAGTTTCTCCCTTATATCTTACGCACAACGTCATGGTTTCTATACGTGAGCCTTGATTATATGATTTTTCAGCTGTTGGAGAATATCATTACTTAGGTTTCCTGCATGCTTCTATTTCTGAAATGTTTTCTACAGGTATAGCTGCCTTGTTGATATCTCACGAAGGCTGATGTTGATGAACAGTGGAACACATGATGAACACCGGTTCCATGATTTACACCGCCTCTTTAATGTTTAAGACTGAAGTAAGATACGGGTGAAACATTTTGATTCACCCTTGTAATTTTGAAAGTCTGTTATTTAGACACTGCCATTTCTCTGTACTGTTCGATCTACTGTTTCATAATCAATTAAATGGATTTCCACGCATACAGCCACGAATATAAATTAACATGCATGCATTTAGATAAATTACACTATATTTAATTCACCATTTAGATAGATTTCGTTACGTGCACGATATCCCTCTTTCTTTCCTTCCTTCTTTCTTTCTTTCTTTCTTTCTATCTCTCTCACTCACTTTCTCTGTGTTATACAGACTCACAGACAGACGCACCACACAGACAAACGTTCCCCCCCCACACACACACATGCACACAAACACATACACACAGTCACACACACACACACGTACGTACTCACACGCACGCACGAACTCAGACACATACTTTAAGCAGCAGGTACAAGATTGAACCTACTGGACGTTTACTAATCTGACCCTCAATTGTAAAGTCAGTTAGGCCGGTATTTGTATGGAATTAATCTCGACATTTAAATGCCAATAACTAGAATATATTCGGTTATCCGGAAAATTCGTGCCGATTTATAGTAGCTTACCTTTCGACTTATTTGCCATGAAACCACCTCAATTCTGGGAAGAGGGTATTTTCAAGTTGAAGGAAAGATGGAGACGCATTGTGCAACAAAATGGTTCACATTTGGTTGATTAAAAATGTAATGGCAAGTATTTATTGACCTTTTTCTTTCCTTTAAAAATCAGCACGAACTTTCCGGACAACCCAATAGTTTCAGGCTCACCGTGTACTAACCAGTAAATAAAAAATGCATTACCAGCGATCATAGACGTTGGTAGTAAATTATCATAAGCTGGTAGTATCGAAAATAACCAAGTAGGTTTATTAGAAAAACACTTAACGATAGTTATATGCAGAATTCACAGTTCTTTATTTGTAAATACGAAACCTTCTAAGTATATTACTAATAATATTTGTATGATAATGGTTATACAGCGAATACATGAATTATTACTGTAAAATTTTAGCTAGACCTGCGGGCTTCTCACAGAACATGAAGTAATTGTAAGTTGATGCTCAGAGAAATTATTTGTATTTGCTTAAGGAAACGTATTCTTCAATGTATATAAAATCAATTCAAGTATGAAAGAATCAATAGCAAAATATCAATGCTTTAATTCAAAAGTAATATTTTCTTGTTACCTATCTTAAGTCCAACTTCTTTTGAAAGAATAATTTGACATTGATTTCCCAAACTTAGTTTCATGTGTCATTCTAAATAGAATAAACATACAATAGTTGAATTGATATATCACTAGTTTTTATTTTTCGTGAAGTCTGTAGCTACTATTAGTTTGTAGTGTATAGAAAGATGCAGTAATAATAGAAGCTACTATGCGTGATAACGTGTGCATGGAGAAACACAATTTCTAGGTAGGCCTTTTATTTTATAAAGAAATTCCTAAAAGCTTTCATTGCTAGGATGCTTACGTGCATGCATTAGTCACTCGGAATACGTATATGTTTAGGAATATGTATACTTATATGTGTGCGCCTGTAACTTCAGTTGCATTTGTAAGTGTATATCGTGTGTCGTCTGCTTATATAGACATTCTGTTCGTGATCTGTGGTGAGTGCCTAAGAGTAGGTGCTAAGTTACAAACGAACAGAATATACAACTGATGCAACTGAATTCCTTCACCTGACTGAAGACCTTTCATTCACTTCACTTTATTCTATTAATATTTATGGCATGGATGACCCATTTCTTTTCACTTACAAATCTGGTGACATTTGTCATTTATCTACTAATAAATGCAACTCACCGAACATTTTCCAAATAGACTATAAAACACTTTATATCAATGGAAAATATCGATTAGATAAACAAAAAACAAAAGTAAGAAGTCCCAGAAAAGTTCTTATTGATTTATTGGTTTCCACACGATTCTGCAGAAAATAGTGATTCATGTAGATATAGGGAATTGATTTCTTTTACATACAGTGTTTACATATCTACATATTTTAGTTTCAAATAAGTCATAAGATACAAGATTTCAGAGCAAATTGATTTGTTTTAGACCCCAGATGATTTCGAATTGTTTCTGTTCTATAGATGTGATAGTTATTATTGATGATTGGCCTTAGCTTAGACTTGGTCAAGTAGTCCTAAGTTCAAAGGCGTTACAGCCGTCAACAACTGTTTCTTTTCTCAAATGCATTTAACACTACATTATCTAAAGCTTCATTTAATTTACAAAAGGATAGAATGTAGAATTGAAGTAATATATGTTTTCCCTCTGAGAGTTCTAGAATGTCTGGGCACTACACAGAAGGACGTGTCTCTGTAACGAAACAGTTTAATCAATCATGTTTATAGCAAAATATATTCTGATCATATACATGCCTACATATATATATATGCGTGTATGTGCGCGTGCGTGCGTGTGTGTATACGTATGTATATATGTATGTATGTATGTATATATATATATATATATAAATATATATATATA
>NC_068987.1:53488131-53489937 GCF_001194135.2 Octopus bimaculoides | reverse complement strand
ATATATATATATATATATATATATATATAGTGTGTCCCAAAAGAAACTGATGGGTTTTAATTTTTAATAACTTCCTTAACTTTACAAATAGAGGAATAAAATTTTGATACAATAAACAAGACATAATGGAAATTAATATGCACAAGTCAAGTTTTGAAACACCACTACATTACATATGAAAAATGACATCGCTTAAATAGCAGCCATTTTCAGCTTCGCATGCCCGTGTTCTTTCCAAAACTTGCACTGTAACACTCTCAAGAGTTTCAGACCTCCCTTCCCCAATTTCTCTATTGATGTTCTTCAGTTGCGCAAGTGTCTCCGTTTTGTTGACGTAAACTCTTTCTTCCAGGTGTCCAAGATTGACACCATTTTTGCGCCCGACCATTCATAGTAGACTCACACATAGCTCCAGCAAGATAGGGCAACTGCTCATACAGGAGGAGAAACAATGCAGTTGATACGACTGTGCTTTGGAGAGAGAATAATCTCCCACTACGGCAATGTCAACTAGCCTTCACATTCCCCAGGATTTTTTCTTGTGGGAATACCTGAAAGAAAGGGTTTATATCAACACAACGGAGACCCTGGTGCAACTGAAGAATATCAATAGAGAAATTAGAGAAATGGGGTCTGAAACTCTTGAGGGTGTTATGGTGCAAATGTTGGAAAGTGCACGGGTGTGCGAAGCCGAAAATGGCTGCCATTTCAGTGATGTCATTTTTCATATGTGATGCAAAATTTGACTTGTACATATTAATTTCCGTTATGCCCTTTATATTGTATCAAATTTCATGCATTTATTTGGAGGTTATTAAAAAGTGAAACCTGTCAGTGACATATATACAAGGTGCGCTCAAAAATGATATAGGTTTATTTTTTTCTTACTAAAAGCAGTAGCGAGAATTTGTCAGAAGACCTTTAGGAAAGCGAAGTGACCCGCATTACACGATGAAAGCACTGAAGCAGTGAGGTAAAAGTCTGATGCATTGGGGATACATAAAAAGTGATGGTTCAAGTAAGTTGGTTAAAATTGATGGTTCAAGAAAGTTGGTTAATCTTTAGTCATACCAAATACATCCAGTTGATGAAGGACAATTTGATGCTAGACTTGGAGGAAGGTGAAATTTTTCAGCATAACGGAATTCCATGCCACAAATCGCATGCAAAACAACAGAGTCTGGCTGATGAAATGTTAGCTTACTGAAATATTCACTAGCTCAAATCCCTGAATTAAATATCAGCGAGCAAATGTGGACAGAACTAAAGAGAAGAGTTCATCAGAAGAATCCAGGCCACCTTAGAGAGATGTGGGAACTCAACCGCAGAGAAAGGAATCTCATATCTGTGAAGGTGGTGAAAAATTTGCACGCATCTCTTCTCAGGGACATTGAAACTATTATTCTAGCTAAGGGAAGCCAAATAATATATTAAAAACGTATAGTAAGTTCTTGAAATGAATGTTATGTAATAAATGTTCGTTATAGACATTTTTCTGATTTAAAAGACTGTATCATAGTTGGTAGCAGAAAGTTTTGCACGAAAATTTTGCAAGACCATGTTAGGTGGTCGTCTCGCATCTTCCCCTCACATTCAGAAGCCCAACTACATAATATAACGATTAGCTATGTAAATTGTTCCAATAGAGCCAATGTTTCATCTGTAAAAAATGCAATGCGAAACATGCACTTATAAAATGGCACTTAGTAGGAATTTATAATAGTTGAAGACTTTGGCTGAAAACTTTGCATGGTATTGTACGTATGTATGCAAGTATATGTATATATATATATAGATAGATAGATA
>NC_068987.1:53485304-53486472 GCF_001194135.2 Octopus bimaculoides | reverse complement strand
TCAGACACTAATAATGTTTTCTACTTTTTGGATTATTCATTCACAAATTTCTCCACACGCAATATAGATCGAAAACTTCATAACAAAATACGAAAATACAATAATTCCAATGACATGATTTGCGAAAGTGAAACCGGTCAACAAACACAATATAAAATATATTAAAACTCTGTAAAGTGTGTGCATTTTCCTTCTATATATATATATACACACATATATATATACACATATATATATATATAGATAGATAGATAATAGATAGATAGATAGATAGATAAATAGATAGATAAATAGGTAGGTAGGTAGGTAGGTAGGTAGGTAAGTAGGTAGGTAGGCAGGTAGCTAGATAGATAGAGAAATAGATAGATAGTAAGATAGATAGATAGATAGATAAATAGATAGATAAATAGGTAGGTAGGTAGGTAGGTAAGTAGGTAGGTAGGCAGGTAGCTAGATAGATAGAGAGAGAGATAGATAGATAGTTAGATAGATAGATAGATAGATAGATAGATAGATAGATAGATAGATAGATAGATAGATAGATAGATATTGCTGAAGAACACAGCACACAGCCCTGTCCGGAAATCACTACCTCATGATTGGGAGCCTGACTCACCATACCCTTTCATATATATATTCATACACACCCAAATAATATACATCCACAGACACACACGCGTTTATAGAGCAAAGCACATGCATAATATGTATATATACATGTATATATACATACATACATACATATATTTATTTATATATATTCACATTTATATATGGATACACCCACCCACACACACACACACATATATATATATATATACACACGCACACACATATATATATACATACACATATGTCTACAAATAAACCGGGAATGATTTAGTGAAAGAGGAAGTATATAAAAACAAGAGAAAGTGTGCAGGAAATGTGAAACTAAATGTTTGCAAAATTTGATCGAAGCATACTGTGAATGCAAAAAATAATGAACTGGAACAATATTGTGCTAAATGATGACGGAAGTTCACATATACACACTTTCCCCACCCTTTTTCTCACACAGAGAAACACACACAGACACTCATAAAAAAGATATGTAGGCGTTAAAACTTGTGATAGTGTCAAGCAAATGAGTCGATGAAAGTTAGAGAATATAATCGTTATTGAAACT
>NC_068987.1:53484864-53485219 GCF_001194135.2 Octopus bimaculoides | reverse complement strand
TATATATATATATATATATATATATATTTGTTTTCCAAGATTTTTGATGTGAAATCGTGTGTTGAAACAGATGTTGTTGTACTTGGGGATGGTCATATTGCCAGTTTAGCCAATAAAAACACACGCACTGTATATTTGATGTTAATTTGCTTTAACTTTATATTACATTATGTTACATTAATCCTATTTCGGCCAGAGTTTTTTCGTCACACTTCTGTGACCTCATCAGGGGTCCTTTGCTTTCTTCTTTCTTATGTGTCTCACCTTGCTAAGTATCAGCCATTTTGTATTTTGTATTCCTATTGTATGTGTTACGCATGCGTATCCTTCAATGTGTCTATGTTTTTGTAAGTGC
>NC_068987.1:53483901-53484854 GCF_001194135.2 Octopus bimaculoides | reverse complement strand
CATTTTGTATTTTGTATTCCTATTGTATGTGTTACGCATGCGTATCCTTCAATGTGTCTATGTTTTTGTAAGTGCATGTGTGTGTATGGGGAGTGTCTGTATTATCTATATCCTCTGTTAATACATGTTCGTTTGTTTTTGTTTTTATTTATTTATTTGTTCATGTGTTTATATCTACATTGTTTTTGTTATCAGTAGAACATACCTTTTTAGTAGAACACCCTGCACTGATAGGAACTGTACCGTATGTAGATTTAGCCCACAAACGAACTGTAAAACCAGAAATGTGGTCTATAGTATAATATGTACAGAGGGACGATGCAGTAACAAGACAACAACATATGTAGGCGAAACTGCAAGGAGCATAGGGGAGCGGGCAAATGAACATTGGAGGGAACTCAAGGAAGGGAAGAGCTCATCAGTTCTGTACCAGCACGCTGAGCAAGAACATGGAGGCTCACTCAACAACATAGAAATTAAAATCTTATCCACACACAACAGAGACGCAGCACTTAGACAAATTACAGAAGCTACACAAATAATAGAAGATAAACCTAGCCTGAATAGGAAACTAGAATGGAACACTAACACACACCCCTAACAACCCACAAACCAAAACATATGACAATACGTTCCCCATAAACCAATAATAATATGAACAAAATATAATACAATACATAGATAAACAAACGGAATTAAATACTACATACGTTAACAAAATTTAATTAAATACAAAAAAAAAGTAGATATAAACACATGAACAAATAAATAAATAAAAACAAAAACAAACGAACATGTATTAACAGAGGATATAGATAATACAGACACTCCCCATACACACACATGCACTTACAAAAACATAGACACATTGAAGGATACGCATGCGTAGACACATACAATAGGAATACAAAATACAAGGTGAGATACATAAGAAAGAAGAAAGCAAAGGACCA
>NC_068987.1:53480783-53483552 GCF_001194135.2 Octopus bimaculoides | reverse complement strand
TATATATATATATTTATATACATATATATACGAATCTTCACGCACAGACACGCATATGACACCGGAAAAAAGCTAGCCGGACCTCAACCTCACAGTGTATGGCAATCTAGTAGAGCATGTTTCTGAATTCACCTACCTTTCACACAAACTCTCTTCAAAAACGAGGCAATGATAGCTGAGTTAAACATGTAGAACACATATCTCCTTATAGTAGCTTTATATGGGCAAGCATGCACTACAGAAACTGGAAGCCTTTCACTATGTTGCAATACGACTTATTACTAGCACCAAAGTCTCAGGCCATGTCAGAATTGAAAATCTAAAGCTAATAACCAAATTGCGACTAATTACATCTGCCATCAAAAGTATTCACATTTTATAACCACATTAAGCGAATGATTGGTGGCGTTAGCAAGATCTGTTTAGGAGGGATGGTTAATTGAAGGAGAAAGGTAACCCAAGAAATTGAGAAATCGCAACACAGCATGGACAGATCCTGACATAATTTAACTGAACTATCTTCCCAAAGATCGAATGTCATGGCGGTGCTCCAGCATGGTCTCAGTCAAATGATTGAAACAAGTAAAAGAATATAGGAATAGAAGAATAGACTAAAAATTATCTTGTATGATATATCAGTTGTTTAATACCCCCACATTCACTTTTGTTACTCAGACATATGCCACTATCTTCACTGAGTTGTTAATTCTGTCACGAGGATTGATGATGTGTTTGAGAGTGCGCGCATGTATGCATGTGTGTTACGTGTACGATAGTACTTACAACAGAGGCGTCACAACCGTATTAGATTGTTTGTATGCTTCAATTCTGCGTGTTTGTACGTACATATATTTACTGTATTGTTGACATCAATCATTTCTCACATTTATATTTTTTTTTGATACGCCATCTGCTATCATGAATAAAATAGTCAGCAGTTTTTAAAACACGGGTAAGATATTTCGTATATAAATGATCAAACGTTGTCTATACTTATGTATATCTTTCTAATTGTCTTATATATCAATATATCAGTGTATCTATAAAAATATGTTCTTTTTCCTTATGTGCCCAAATGTCTAGACAGGTGAACATAAGGTTAGGAATCTTTTGTGTTGATGACGCCGATTGATTCATAAATATATATCACAGCAATCCATTTTTCTCTAGACAACGAGACTATCTTCTCCCCAATGACTTATCAATTTTAGAGAAGTCTTTATTTCACCGGTTGTCGCCCTTCCACATATGGAAATAGTATCAGATAACATCAAGCGACAGGAGATCTAGAAGCGGGAATAATTTCTACAAATTATAAAGGTGCAGGCGTGGCCGTGTGGTAAGAAGCTTGCTTCCTAACTACATAGTTCCGGAATCATTCCCACGTGCACTTTGCACAAGTGTCTTCTGCTATAGCCTCGAGGCGATCAAAGTCTTGTGAGTGGATCTGGTAGGCAGAAACTGAAAGAAGCCCATCTTATATATAATTAAGATTCAGTTTAATTAGGTATTAAGTTGAAGCATCAAGTCAATCCAGTATTATCCGCACAACTCGAAGTAAGGTGAATAAAACCAAAATAGGCAACACGTTCAGCTGAAGATAGCACTGCGTTCAAATTAATGTAATGATTGGATTGTTCAATTAGATGGACTGATTGAAATGGTCGTACTACATTACTACTTGATATCCTGTTGCTTATTTTGACTTTATAATCTGATTTTGAAATGGAATTCCAATTGTATACATGCACACACACACACACACACACACACACACACACATATATATTTGTAAATGCAGAGGTCATTTTAAGATGTTTATTGACTTGACCAGTTTAATGTTTTTTACAAAAAGATTATCAAAAGTAAAGTGTGACGCTGTGTGTAGCCTTGGTGATGTTAAAAATTAGTTATCATAGATGCATTAAAATACAGTGTCTTTGATAACGATAAGAAAATGGTAAGAAATAGAATCTTTAACAATGACAATGATAAGAAAATGTTAAGAGAGGCTTTGTGTTTAAACGGTTTACATAAATGTGTTCCAAATAGGCAAGTAAAATAAGTTCATAATTATGTACAAGTTTATCAGAAATCATAAGTGTTTATAAGCATGTATATAGAAAGAATTTGTAGACAGTATTTGATAAGAGAATGCGTGTATTGTTTTGTCAAAAGTTCATAAAAAATCATAATTTTTTAATAAGAATTTTTGAGGAATGACCAACCGTTTTGCTTCATGTCCTGTCGTGTTTATGTGTTTTGCAAGGATGGTTGATATCTTTAAGAAACAGTGTGAAAGGTTGGTTGAGAGAGAGCATTCACATGATCCGATTTCGAATAGTTTGTGGAATCAAAAGGTTCTTTTTCTTTCTGGGCTAGTCTGTCATGTATCGGCGTTTTTTGACTGATGTATGTGTGTGTTTGAGTATGATTTTATGTGTGCGTGTGCGTGTGTGTGTTCGTATGTGTTCGTGTGTGAGTATGTATAGGTTTGTGTGTGTGCGCGTGTGTATGTTTGTGTGTTGTGTTGGTCAGGGTAGTGTGTGGGTGCATGTGAGTATGTGTGTGCGTGCGTGTGTATGTTTATAGTGTTATAGTTGTCCGGGTGATGTGTGTGTCATTTCTTTACTACCCACAAGGGGCTACACACAGAGGGGACAAACAAGGACAGGCAAACGGTGTGAGTATGTATGTGTGTGAGTGTGCATTCGTATGTCTGTGTGTGGGTACATATGTTTGCATGTGTGTGAGTGTGTATGTGTGTGA
>NC_068987.1:53476953-53480773 GCF_001194135.2 Octopus bimaculoides | reverse complement strand
GGCTACACACAGAGGGGACAAACAAGGACAGGCAAACGGTGTGAGTATGTATGTGTGTGAGTGTGCATTCGTATGTCTGTGTGTGGGTACATATGTTTGCATGTGTGTGAGTGTGTATGTGTGTGAGTGTGTTATATTTGACAGGGGCTATGTGTGTGTCCATATGTGTTGCGTCTATCAGTATGCTTCGTATGTGTGTGCGTGCGTGCACATACTGTGTGTGTTTATACTTGGTATGCGTTTGTGTCTGTGTATGTGGGTGTGGTTTATGTATTTTTCGTGAGTGTGAGCATGAGTGGGAGTGTGCTATATTTGTTGTGGCGAAGTGTGTGTGTATGTGTACGTGTGGTTTGGTGTATTTTTATGAGCGTGTGATTTGTATTGTTTGTGCAGTGTATGTACACATGTGTGTGGGTGTGTTTGTGTGAGTGTGTTTTGTACTTGTCATGGGTGTGTGTGTCATTGTCTGCGTGTACGTGCTTGCGTAAGTGTGTATGTGTGTGTGTCTGTAAGTGTTGTGATTGTTGGAATTGCATTGTGTGTGTATATCTATGTTTTTCTTTGAGCGTGTGTGTTTTTGACTGGAAAATGGGCATTTTGTGTACGTATGTGTGTATATATGCGTGTATGTTTATTTGTGGTGTGTGTTTGTGCGTATATCTGTGTATACGTCTGTGTTTGTTGTGGATGTGCATGTTTTTTGTTTGGTGGGGGTGATTAGGGATATTGTGATGCATGAAAGCACGTCTTTTTGTGTTTGGGTTTTGTTTGTATTTTTCTGTGTGGTTTGTGTGTATATGTGTTTGTATAAGTGTGAGCGTGTACGTGTTTATGTATGTGTGTCTCTGAGTGTTTGCTGTGATTACTAGAATCGTATTGCATGTGTATGTGTGTGGAATTTTGCTTGGAATGTCTGTGTGTTTAAGCTCGAGCATGGGCTTATTGTGTTTGTGCACGTGCGTGTATGCTCGTATATGAGTGTGGGTGCATTGTATGTGTGTGTGTGTGTGTGTGTGTGTGTATTTGTGTTTCTGTGTGTGTTTGTTGTGGATGTGTTTTCCTGAGTGGTAGCAGTAGGGTTAAGTAGTCGCATTCATTTGTCGTTAGGTTCTTTTGTTGTTAGCAAATGAGTGTGTTTAATTTGGACAGCGTTTTTGAGTGTTGGTAGTTGACTATTTCATTGTAGGTAGTATCTTGTAAAAGATGTGATATCTTCATGTATTTCGTAGAGATTAGGGTTGCAGTGAATTTCAGACCTTTTGAGAGGATTTTAATTTGTTCGGTGGACAGGTTTAGGGTTGAAAGAGTCACTATTTTTGGTTTTTCAGGGTTGGTATGTACCATCTGGTGTCGTGGATTCTGTTGCTTTGGCCTAAAAAAAAAAGATTTCTAGAAGTTGTTCTGTCTCTGGTATTTACTGGTGTTTACTGGCATTTACTTCGTTATCGTGTGGACTTCTAAAGAAGTTTTAGATATTCTCGAGTCTGGATTGTTGGTAATGGATGTAATTTTGATTCCTTAATGTGGGTTGAAATATATGGTCGTGGTTTTGAAACGAATTCCTATGTGTTAGGTGGGATCAACGATTTTGGACCGACTCCTGTGTGGGCTGGGACCCAAGGTGTCGGGTAAGGTCTTGTCTTGGGTTGGAGGGTGCCTGGTTTCTTCAAGTAAGGTTATAGTGTTGTCTGTAAGTTCTGTTATTATTGTCAAAGCTTGGAGTGGCGTGTGTTTGATTTTTTGCGATTTGTTTGGTTTGTTGTAACTGAGGTGTATGAGTTTAATTTTTTTCAAATATAGCATACTTGTATGATTCTCCCTTTTAAAACCCGTTTCGTCATGGCAAACCAGAGGGTAATTTTGTCCCATCGTTGGAGGGATGTTAGTTCTTCATCATCACATTTTTTCTCCAAAGTTAGGTGGTTCTATTAAGGAGTGTGCCTTCACAGCCTTTTGAAATTTCAATTTCCATTTAGTTATCAAATGCCTTGAATTTTTCCTCGTTGGAATTGATTCTTAGCCGTAATAGTTCTATTTCCATTTAGAATTTTATCTAAGGCCAACTCCTGTCTGAGCCATTGTTGGCTTTCTAGTTCATTTCTGCAGGGTTTATTTGGAGTTTTTTGGAACAGATGATTGGGGTGGAGTTGAGCCACTTTTCATAGAAGTCTGCTTTGTTACTATTTTTTATGAAGTTCCAAAAAGCAAACTTGTGTGCTGTGAGATTTTAAATCCAAACGTCCTTTAGTGTGTTTTTTATTGAGTTGTACGTTCTTGCTTTTGGAGCATTGTTGTCTCTATGGTTTTGATTAGTTTTTTAGTGTTGAGATACTAAAAACCGACTGATTCGAAAATACTTCCTGTTCAGCTCCAATCACCCAAAGCACACAAAGCGAGAATAATCTGTACAATTGTCTCAGAAACTAATAAAGTAATAAAACGCAAGCAACAACCTAAATCCCCAAAAAACTTGCTCACCAATGCAAAATTATCCAACACAAGCCTATAACCCACGGCCAAAAGATGTGGTCGCTCTAATTGCAGGATCTGCATCATCCAATTCATTGAAGGAATAATATATGAATTCCAATCAAGACACGCTTTTGTCGTAAAAAATAACTTCACTAGAGCATGAAAAAAATTTACCTTAGGTATGAAGGGTTCCACAAAGACCACAAACAGCAAATTAGTCTCACCCTTAGAGACAGAATGACAGTCCACTGTCAGCAATTGAGGGATCCTACCACAAGACGGATACCACTTAATGGCCACTTAGATGTCTGTGCATAAAATAAGTTGCCCAAATTCCTAGTTTTCCTACTGTACTGTTGTCCAGACAGCACCATGATCAAGAACGAATAAATAAGGAAAACACCTTTATTACAAAATACAGACCACACCTCAATGTACTTTAACATCTCCAGAAATATACTTTGACTGCCGACACATAAACACAATAAACCTACCGCTACCACTCAGGAACACACATCCACGACAAACACATACAGAAACACACACACATACACACACACGCGCAAGTACAATATCCCCACTCTCGAGCACAAATACACATATACCAAGAGAAACACACACACGTATGCTCATGCAATACGATTCTAGCTATCAGAACAAGCAATCACAGTCACATAGACATAAAAACGTACATGCACACATTTGCACAACCACCCTGAGAATTACAAGACACACTCACGCAAAAACACCTGCACATAAACACACACCACACAGAAAAATACAAGCAAATCCCACGCACATACATACTTACGCGCACACAACATAATATCCTTCATCCACCCCTACTAAAAAACGCATATACGCAGCAAACACGCAGACACATACACAGATACAGCTAAAAACACGCACAAACACAACGCAACCCACACACACACATGCATATATACACACACATACGTACACACAGACAAACACAATATGTCCATTTCCCAGTAAAAAAAAAAAAAACACAACCACACTCAAACATAAAACACACGCATATACACATGCGGTGAAAATCGAACAATAACAACACTCATAGACACACACACGCACACGCACACGCAAACAATAACACCTCACACCCTGACAAGTACAAAGCGTACACAAACACACCCACACGTATGTACATACACTGCACAAGCAATACAAATAATACGCTCACAGAATACACCCAAATACAAGCACACACCACACCGAAAACAACAGACACATACACACGTGGTGTGTACTGAATCTTCAGTATCTTTACACCTTGTATATTTTTATATTTCTATATATACATACATACATACATACATACATATAT
>NC_068987.1:53474899-53476595 GCF_001194135.2 Octopus bimaculoides | reverse complement strand
GTGTGTTTTTTTCCCCATTTTCAGTCCAAAATATTTTGTAGTCATTTACTCGATCCTGATAATTAAAGTCACGAGTATCCAAAATGTAATAGCATAGACCTGCCTAACGACAAAACTTTTTCAGAAATTTACAGCGTAAAATAGCCGAGCCAAATAATGAAAGTAATGGGTGTTGTATAATGAAAATATTGCCACAATACTCTCCCACATTTTAAAAGGAAAGTAATTTAATTACTGAAAATTTTACTATTTCATTCCTTTGGTTTCTCATTGTCTGCTGTAATCAAGGCAATAGCGCTTCTATATTATTTCTATTCACAGAATGGTAAATGTCGACGTCTTTTTTTTTTTTTTTAAAGAAAGAAGCGATTTTCCAAAGCCTTATTTGTGGCTTAACTGTCAATTATTTGTGATGAAGCTAGACTACTACACAACAAAGTGAAATATTGAAAAATTTAGTATCTCCAAAGTGTAGTTTTACAAGCGAGACACATTATTACCAATGACAAGTCGGGTGTCTGTAGTCATAACATGTCATTGAAATAATCTCAAACTACATGGATTGTGTTATTTGGAGACAGTAAAAGTGTAAAAAGGCAATTTCTGCGTGAAACAACACATATCTATAAAAATCGAAATTGACAATGTCTGTTGTATTTCAAATAGTCTTCTATTACGTGTGTGAAGTTTCAGTAGCCAGGTCTATGTCACTGAATGGCTGGATATTGAAGCCGCAATACATTAGTGTGGAGATGAGGTGAGAAATGTGTTTCACAGATATCTTTACGAAACACACGACGTCTCACCAGCTGACCCCTGTTAAAAGCGGTGACGAAGGAATAGATTTCGAAACTTCACCATCCTGTCTCAATGATCTCATATGTTGACCATAACATGTGGTTCGACATACTTCCAACATCAGAACATTCCCTTCTCTTCTCTCGAGGTGGCAGTGACCTTCACTTAAACGTTCGAGACAGCCGATGACAATGAGCTTCAAGGACACGCTGTTCAGGCACAGAAGACAATCTAGCGACTAAGCCTGCCAGCCTAGCGGGACTCGAAAACGTTGGACTCGACAATCGTCATAGATTCCGTGAATCAGGAATTTCATCCGATAAGGCCCCCCTTTTCCAAAGCTCAGACTTTCAATTATTTTACGCTTGTTGCCTGTTCATATCTTACCTAGACATCTTGTTGCCTCATAGCAACACTATTGCTAGCATACTTCACTTTATCCAACACCACTACTTCATTTCTTTTTCTGTACTTCATTTGAACTACATCAAAGTGAGTTGTTATACTGCTACCCAACCGACCATTTTACAGGTATTGAATCCACCAACACTCTGTTTCTTAACCATGAGTTTCTGGGATCCATGATATATGCTGTTCTCCATTTCTTATTTATCCTAAATTTCATTTCAGACTGAGAGTCTTTTACTTCATAGGATACCCTGTATTACAGTGCCTCCCTTGCACAGTTCAGCATGATTTCTTCGTTTATGGATAATACCATTCAGGTTAATTTTCTGCCTGCTTAGGTCATTATGGATCGGATTCTGAGACAGTTGCTGGAACTTGCTGACCCTCTTTTCAGCGCCCTTGATCGTGGACATGACGATCTCGTAGAGAAACTAAGCGCGTACTATATATTCATAAATCCCACTTTATATATATATATATATATATATAT
>NC_068987.1:53471684-53473681 GCF_001194135.2 Octopus bimaculoides | reverse complement strand
TATATATTTGTGTGTATGTGTGTGTGTTTGTGTGTCTGTGTTTGTCTCCCAACAACGCTTGACGACCGATGCTGGTGTGCTTACGTCTCCGTAAATTAGCGGTTCGGCAAAAGAGACCGATAGAATAAGTATTAGGCTTACAAAGAATAAGTCCTGGGGTCGATTTGCTCGACTAAAAGGCGGTGCTCCAGCATGGCCACAGTAAAATGACTGAAGCATGTAAAAAGTAAACTGCCTTCAAACTGCGTGTAGTAATAACATCTATATTTAATGTAAACTTCCTATCGTAATGCCTGAGGTGTGGAATGGAAACAATTCAGAATACATGTAGTCATCTTATATTTTCGTCCTTATGGTAGACAAAGTGAGAGACTGCGTTGATACGTTTTATCACTAGATATTTTCTATTCCCAGGACAAGTAACTTTGACCCTTGTGTTTACGAAAAGGACTCCATTGCTGTTACTGTTAGATGACTTACAAACATACTTCGTTCTAATTATTAGACTAATTTGTTCATCGTAAATTATTCGGCAACATGATTATATAACTAATAAATACATTTATACAAAATTAGCTTATATTTATCCCTTCGCATACGAAGTCTAATCAATAAGTATCCGGACTGTTGCCATAATAGCGAAGCTAAAGCACACTGAGTAAAGCCGCTTAGCATAGATTTACCTTGATGTCCACTGTGCATGTGCAGTAAGTTCTAGCTCACTTACAACAATGCTTGGAATGAAGGTGTGTAGCGTGTGATCGTTGCATTGACCATAACAGAGAAAGATGTCATGGCGATACCTACACAGAGGCCTACGCAAAGTTGCAGAACATCTTTGATTGGAGGATATGAGCCGCAGACATCTGTACGAGTGGTTCAGACGTTTCCAAGATAGCCGAAAAAACGTCGATATTGACGAACATTCTGGGAGACTAGCAACCAACAGGACTGAGAAAAACATCACGCATGTGCGTGAAGCTGTGAGGGGAAATCGTCAAATCACCATCCACGATTTATCAGAGGGTGAGCAGATTAGTTACGGTTCAGTTCAGACCATTATCACTGAAGATTTGGGTATGGGCCTCTCTGTCTGCCAATTTTGTGCCAAAACTACTTTCAGCTGACCAATAAACACTCCGGTTTCAGTTGCACAAGGTTTTGTCGAGGACGATGAAAGCAAGTATTGCCAAGCTTTTGGCAAAATCTGAAGCAGATTCTCTGCACAGATTTCTCTTTCATTACGATAGGAAGTTTACATCAATGCGACGATCATACGCTGCGCACCTTCTTTTCATGTGCTGCGCACCTTCTTTTCATGTGCTGCTCTAAACAGCGGAAGTGAGCTAGAATGTTAAAATTTAATGCGCATGCACAACAGGGTTTCATCTGCAATAATCGGCTTCACTCTGCGATAAACGCTTCGTTACTATGGCAACAGTCCAGCTATTTATTGATAAGACTATGTATATTTACTATATTGCATAGTGTTAGATATATAGTGCAGTTACGACTAGAACTGCTCTGAAGATAAACTACCACAAGCACAGCAACGATTTGAAGTTGTGAGCAATTTATCTTTCGTATTGGTGCGTAGTATGAAGTCGAAACCGTGTGTATAGGAATTAAGAAAAAATCTGTCACTGTCGTTTGTTTGTCTGTTTGTGTGTAACAGTCGTTACTTCCCCTACTTTTGTCCTCACTCTGTCTTATTTCCTAGTCTTTTGCATAGAAACATTATATATATATATATATATATATATATATATAGATTCAAGGCTTGAATATGGTACTTATGCGAAGGCACCCGAATTTCACATCCCAAAAGGATGGGTAATTAAAATCAAATAATAAGCAACACGGATTTCAAAAGTGATTGCAGTACGCACGTTTCATGCTACTTCAATTTATTTAAGTAATGTGAGCATTACCTTAAACGCAATATGAAGAGCAATCTTCAGCTGCACGAAAAAATGTAGAAAAAAGACATATTACAA
>NC_068987.1:53469983-53471674 GCF_001194135.2 Octopus bimaculoides | reverse complement strand
CTACAGCACAGATGACAAATGTTCAGGCCTCTCGATCCTTGCCCGCTGGTATCTGATTCTAAGGAAACGCTTCTGTGAAGCAGCATATGTCTCTTAAGTCCGGGTATTGTTTTACAAACCCTGTGACATATGCCACAGGTCACAGAAGGCGGTTGGTATTTAGGGTGTCTGGAATTTCTACCCTCATGTGTTTTCATGTGATTCACATATCCTGCTTTTGACAGAAGAACGCGATCACACACAATACACATCCTATACTCTCCATTATTTACAATTTTTCCCTTTCGACAGGCCCGCTTTAGCTCAAGTTGCTGAAACATCTTTTCCTCCCAGGCATCACAGCTCGTCCTGACAACAGCTCTCCACTTGCTTCGATCCAGAACATCTCCTTCCCAATCACTTTCATACATATCTAGTTTTTTTAGGTTTTGTTTAATGCAATCTTTATACCTCTTGCTCGGTTTCTGCCGCGGTCGCTCACCAGAGCTGATCTCACCATAAAATAAGCGCTTTGGCAAACGATCATCCTTCATTCTAATTACATGCCCAGTCCATCTCATTTGGGCCAGGATAATATGTTTTTCAATTGAGCTACAGTGCGCCCTGCGCAAAACCTCTGTATCTGCTACGAATCTCTTCCATTTTACTCCTAGGATGCGTCTTAGACACTTTTGATAAAACCTTTCTAGCATCTTTACATAACGCTTGTAAATGGTCCATGTTTCGCCTGAATAAAGAAGTGCAGTCAATACACACGCTTTGTAGATGCTGATTTTTGTCTGCAGGGAGATATCTCTATCAGCCCATACTCGCTTTTCAAGCTTTCCAAATGCAGCACTTCCCTTCGCTATTCGATAGTATATTTCTGCATCAAGACCACCATTCCTTGACAGTGTGGTTTCAAGGTAAACAAAGGTGTCAATGACTTCTAATCTTGTTCCGTTCACAAAGATGTTTGGTTCAGTATATATTTGTCCAGGTGTGGGGTAAACATTACCTTGGTTTTTCTCAGACTTACTGTGAGTCCAAAATATGTACATGCAGTGTAAAATCTATCCATTAAATGTTGCATATCTTCCTCTGTGTGTGCCAGCAAGTCAGCATCATCAGCATAGAGCAATTCTCTGAAAAGTACTCTGAAAACCTTTGCCTTACAGTTAAACCTGGTTAGATTAAATATGCTACCAGATGTCCGGAATCTGATTCCGATTCCCCTGTTACAATCCTCAAATGCATACCAAAGCAATGCGGCAAAATATATAGAGAAAAGTGTAGGGGCAGGAATATCTCCCTGCTTTACACCGTTGTCCACTGAAAATTCATCAGATAGATTACCATTAAAAACTACCTGAGCTTTCATGTTGCTGTGCAATTTCTCGAAGAGGCTCACAAAATGTGTCGGGCAACCAAGTTTGCACAAAACAATCCACAGTGCGTCCCTGTTTACCATGTCAAATGCCTTAGTTAGATTTATAAAAACCTGGTATAGTGGCATTTGTTCCTCTAAACATTTCTGCTGAACCTGCCTTGCAGAAAATATCATATCCATTGTTCCCTGCTCGGGTCTGTAACCACACTGTTCCTCAGGAATCACATGTGGACACACATTCTCCACGAGACGTTCTAACATGATCCTCGAAAGTATCTTCGCAGTATGTGCCAGGAGAGTTATTCCTCTGGAATTACCACAC
>NC_068987.1:53466444-53467566 GCF_001194135.2 Octopus bimaculoides | reverse complement strand
ATATATATATATATATAAAGAAATGCATATAAAAATATACACACACACGGCACAGCACAACAACACGCGCACACAGAATTTAAACACACACACAGAAACAAACATTGTTGGGTGGACGTTACTACACAGTAGTTCTTACGTCCTTTCGACGAGTCTTATTTTTCATCCCGCAGGATGCCAACAATCACCCTCGTCACCAAGCGAGTTTGGTGGGGTTGCCAGTTTAGTCGCCGACGACCCGACCATGAGACAGGTTGTACTGGATTACATGTTACCAGTAGCGCTCAGGAATACTTATAAGAGCGAGAGAGGGGGAAAGAACGAGAGAGAGAATGAATACAAAGAGACGTGAAGTTACGACTGTATCGGACAAGCCAAGTAAAAACAATATTAGCTTAGAGGGTCGGTTCATTTGAAAAAGTATCAGGTATAATGAAGGGACTGTTGTAATTTCTGAGGGTACACAGTTTGCGGCCATGTGAAGGTTATCATAGGGGTGTTTAGCCTCAGCCTTAGGATGAGATGGAGTCACAAGTGGACTTCAAATGAGTTTTCATTACGTGACAGCTATAGTCCAGGTAGTAGAGAAACAACAGGACTGTTTTAATGACTGTAAGTCCGTTGAGTGGATGAACCTTAGGTCATCTCCATTTGTATGCCCGATGGACTACAGATAAAATACATTTACTATAGACTTCTTAAGACGAATTCAATATAATTCGTGGTTATATGCGTTATTGCATTACGTAGGGTGGTTAAGGAAATCATAGGTGGATAGAAATTGGATCTGGGGGATTGTAATTTCTATTTTGAGTTCAGACAATTACGTAACCTTGCGACACGGCGAATTTTCATAATTATTCAACGGCATAATTTTGAATAAAGTATAAAGTTAATACACGAATAATTTTTAAAACTTAGTTTGTTGTTAGCGTTGTTTGAAAGCCTGAATATCCATTTAACGCTATGCTAGACTCTATTGGCACACGCTGGAATTGAATTCATACAATATAGTTACTAGCTTTGTATTTGTACTCTGCACTGGTAATGCTTTCGGCGATTGAAGTGCCGTCTAAAATAAATATCTTCATTACATATCATATATATATATATATATATATA
>NC_068987.1:53460090-53465980 GCF_001194135.2 Octopus bimaculoides | reverse complement strand
ATATATATATATATATATATATATAAATATATATATATATATATGTATATGTATATATGTATATGTATATATATATGTATATACATATAACATTATATTATTTATTTATATGTGTGCATAATACATGCATGCTTACATATATATATGTGTGTGTGTACGTATGTGTGCGCGCGCGTGTGAATATGTATGTATATATAGATTTGTATGTGTAATAATAAATGACTTATTTGTATATTACACATATATTGTTTTCGTCATGTTATCTAATTAACTATAGCCGAAACAACTTTTCGTAGTGTATTATTTGAAGCTAGTTTGTCTGTAATTATCTATACTTATCTAATTTGTGATTAAAGGTATTACAGAAAACCTCTGCGTGAACTGAAAAATTAATGCAATTATCCGAGAGGTGGTATAAACCACTACTCTAATCATTATGTTTGTTGTTGTGCCATTGTTTTCTTCTGTTTTCTATCTAAAGGCGGAGTTGATCACATCTGTAGGAAGTAGATATTTTCCCTCTTGGTCAAGTGTATGTATCATAGTTTGACTGGAATTAAGTTTCGAGGAAACGTATTTATAAGTTTGTATGAAAGAGAAAGAGAAGGAGAGAGAGAGAGAGAAAGAGTAAGAGAGATGTAGGGAGGGAGACAGAGAAGAAAATACGTTATTTATCATTTGTATGTTACTTTTGTACATAGATACTAATGAAAGTTACAGTATACAAATATTAATTTATATGTACGAATATGTATGTGTGTATCTAAATATGTATATCGTCCAGTTTTATATTTAGTCCTTTATTCTTTTACTTATTTCTGTCACTTGACTGCTGCCATGCTGGAGCACCGCCTTAAAGGGTTTTTAGTCGAAGAAATCGATCCCAGAACCACTTCTTTGTAACTCTAGTACTTATTCTATCGGTCCCTTTTGCTTAACCGCGAGGTTAAGGGGACGTAAACATACCAATATCGGTTCTCAAGCGATGGCCGGGGGATAAGCACAAACATAAAGGCAGTCACACAAATATTTAAAGATATATATATATATATATATATATATATATATATATGCGACGAGCTTCTTTCAGTTTCCGTCTACCAAATCCATTCACAAACCTGTGGTCGGACCGCACCTATAGTAGAAGACACTTTGCTCAAAGAGCCAGTAGGACTGAACCCGAAACGATGTGCTTGGGAAGCAAATTTCTTTCCGCACAGCCATAGGCAAAGCAATTTGATAACACTTCAGAGAATGGAATTTATAATTCAAGCATAATTGCAGACTTATTATTGTAAAAAAAAATGGGATTAAGAAGTTATGCATAAAGTCTCTTACAGTTGACCAAAGATTTCCATATAACTGTCAACTATTCCATCTTCAGAGAGGAGGAATTAAGAAATAGCCTTAATAAAGGATATCAGTATTTCCATTGTCGGAGAGAGAGAGAGAGAGAGAGGGGTAGGTGGGAGGAAGTGTGCTAGATAAGGAGCAGAAGGTTTGCGAGGAATACTCGAGTGTGTAAAACAAAGATAGACTCATAAATGCTTGGGAGTAGAGAAAGTTTAACTGAGATAGTGAAGGCATATATAATTTAAGAGTTAGAGGGTTATATACATATTCGCATGTATATACATAAACATGCATATATATACGTACACGCTCGCGCGCGCACGCACTCTCGAGACCGCATATGCACACACATATTATTTAAAGTACTTTGATTCGGCTCCATTCAAGGCAAACGAATAAAAGGGGCACTCAAAACATTTAGCAGAATTTAACACAGATATATGCATAGAGTACATTGAAAATTCCGTCTAATAATGTAATGTAATTGCTATGTACATTAATTGCTCGGTTTGGTTTACCACTAGAGCTCCGACTTGAAATGCAACTATAGAAAGTGTCATTTGTAGCTATCTAGCAATGGATGGCTATAAGTGGTTTACGATTGAGCAGGTAGATATACATTAGGAAGGAAGAATGAACCAGAAAAAAAAAAACGTGGTATCACATGAAGGTGTGTAATTTGTAACTTAAACATGATTAGAGAAATGTTAAAATAAATAAAGGAGTAAGAATGCATAAAGTGTCTTACAGCAGTTTCTTCAATAGTTGTGCATATGGTGAATATCTCATTGATCAAAGACTTCCCTATAAAAGCTAATTTACCGGAGTGGGAACCATCATCATTCGAGTGTTGGTAGGTGAAATCGACGTGTTGTTCCATGTCATTGAAAGTTTCCAATATTGTGGCGGCATCACCGTAGGATGAAGGGAGCATGGGGATGTCGTATACATACTTGGTGAAGAAGGTGTATGAGCAGACGGTATTAAGTGCTCTGCACTCCAGCCGGTCGCGGTAGGTAATAGCGATAAGGCCAAAGAGGCTGGACCCAGTAGGGGCTTGTGGTATGATGAGTATAAAGAAGAATTTAAGTCCAAGATTCTGTTCAGGATTTAGCTTCTTTGCGGCTATCAACAAATGTTAGGATTATGTTACAATTAGCGACGAACTTATGGAGGGCTGTCGTGGGTCTCTGAAGTGTCGGTATAGATAGGGTGTTAGTAACCAGAAAACCATAGATAGAGTACGCCATAGACTGTAAGAAAGTATAGAAAAAACTGCAGAAAGAGTTATAGCCTGGTATGATCAGTAACCTGAGCTGAGTTAGAAAACATATTAGTAATGGCGAAACAATCATTATTAAAGATAGGATACAAATTTGTTAGAGAAAGTAATGAGAGTTTTCTAGCAGTCAAAATAGTATCTGTTTCTAGAGTTGTAAGGAGTGTAAGCCTTTTAGCAAATTTAAAGTATTTGTTAGTAGGATGGGAAAGATAGAGAGGAAACAATAAAGGTACATATACTTCCCAAAATGAAACTAGTTTATCACGTCACCTGTGCTGGACTACAGGTTAAGATTCAGTTTGTTGGTTACACATGGAATAAACCTGTCTAATATATTTTTACTAATCCATTCCAGGTTTGATTTAATAGGGTAGATGAGATGATCGATTGTAGAGTGTTAAAATCCGTGTTATAGTTCTTAAGATTGAAGTAGGGTGCTTTAGGGGTATACGGTTCCGTTCTGTCATCGACTTCTAACTTAAAACATCACAGACTGTTAGCTACACAAACAATAATACTCTTAATAGAAAAACTTAAACTAAAACAAAAAAAAACTCCAATTGTAACTTCAAAGTACCAGATAATTTTAATGAGTAGAAGGGATAACGATACCACACCTCTATTAAAATAATGAAGAAACTTCAGAAAATGAAAGTATATGATTTTTTTCTAAGAAAATCAAGTAAACAATTTGTAAACAAAATTACGTATAAGCCGCGCCAGGGACTTTTCGAAGAAGATGCAACCTCCTCTGGACAGATATAAGACATCGCAAAAAGAATGCCCTTAAAATGTTGGATCTTTTCTATAGATAATCACTGAAAATGCTGAACGGTGCATTTGGTTGACTTGCATGCAATACGAAACATTTTGAATGCATAGGGACATAAAGTGTCAACATTCAACGTAGCTGGCAGTTTTATATACATTATTATCTTTTAATTATTGTGTTTTATCTTTCACATTATTTTAATTATTTCAGTGCAATTATTTCTATATTGAAAAATGTTAATAAAACCATTCATAAATTATACAACTCCCAATTATTTTCTTTCGTGTTTGTAAGTATGTCTCTCACACTCCACATTTCATTGTGAAAGTTTTACTTTCTTGCTGTCTCTGTGTGCATGTCTGTACGTATTTGGGTTCATATATTGAAGTATTTTTATGAATGTTGTGTTATCCATTTTAACTGCTTAGATTTCCGTCGAGCATTAATCTAAAATAAACCAGAAGAGTAAATAAATAAATAAATAAATAAATAAATAAATAAATCTATTGATTAGTGCCAAGGAAAGAATCTGCAACGAGACACAACCAAAATACAGGAAAATATATACACCCACACATTTGCAAAATAGCCACAAATGCACAAACCGTACACATTCATTTAATACGGGCATTCACTCATGGCTGCATCATACTACCTATTTCTAATTTCCTACACTTTTGCAATAATAAAACTCTACAGAAAACTTTTATATAGAAAGGAAGAAACTTAGCTAATATTTAGATCCTGTCAGCTCTGGCTCTCTCATAGCATGGTTAAATGTACATTGACTTTAAAATAGGCAAGCATGTATATTTGAGTTCCGTCTGACAACAGTTTCTTTTTTGTTTTTTATTCTCTCGATAGTCCTGTGAAAAGTTGTATTTTAGAACAAGGAAAAAGTTGTTCGCTTGTCCGGCTTCCATACATTGTTCAATTTAACTGTAAACGTAATAGTTTAATGTTTCACTGTTTCAATGTTTGATGTTTCACTGCTGTTTAGCTTCCATACACTATTCAATTCCACATGTTCTCTTAATCTATTAAACGTATGGCTATGTTTCTCAATAAAATGTTACTTTACATTACTTTTCATTAATTGATATTTTCAAATTAAACTGTCCTCTTTATACATATTCTCAATGTGGACACACTTTCTGTGTTTGTGTCTGTGACTGTATATATCTCAGCACACAGACACATACACACACACACACACACACACACAATTATAAAGTGAAGACTAGAAGAATTTGGTACAAGTACATTATACATGCGTCATTACAGGATAGTAAATTGTATATATTTATTCTACACACACACACGCGCACACACAATTGTATATTATTTATGCATTTTCTTGTATACATACGTATTATGTACACACGTATATATATATATATATATATATATATATATATATAATGGAGTACTCCATCAGTTACAACGACGAGGGTCCCGGCTGATACGAGAGTCCCAGCTGATACGATCAACGGAACAGCTTGCTCGTGAAATTAACGCGGTCGATTAGAAACAAAGGTGGATGATGACGAACTGAAAGCCAACATAGAAACAGATCCATCTCAAAGTGCCCGTGAATTATCGTTGTTGTTTAGTGTTAGCAATCAAACAATATTGACTCACCTAGTTCAAATCAGTTGAGTGAAAAAATTGGACATATGAACACAATGAAAATCAAAAAGAAGTAACGAGTGGAAGCCTGCATTATACTAATTTTTCGTCACAAAAATGAATCATGTGATGAGAAATGGATCCAATAAAACAACTGTAAACGTTCAGCACAAAGGGGTGGCGTGGGGACAAAGTCGAGCCACCAAAACACAGTCAAAAATGCAAAATTCACCAAAAGGAGCTGATCGTGTGTGTTTTTTTTTTTTTGCCTGGCGCAGGTGTGATCCATTATGATTTCATTAAAACTAGCTCATGAATCACGGTCGAAGTATACTGCAGCCAACTGGACCAAATAATGCAGAAACTTACAAAAAGAGAAAAACAGCCTAGATTAGTCAACAGATTCACTCATTTTATTGCAAGACAACGCCAGAGCACACGTCGCAAAAATGACATTGGCGAAACCACGGAAGTTGAAGTTGGAAGTTGTCCATCATCCACCGTACTCACCTGATCCTGCCACCACTGACTACCACTTCTAGAATTTCGAAAACTGTTTGAAAGGAGAAAATTTAATTCCGACGATGCTGTAAACCAGGCCTTCCAAGATTCTATTGACTCAAGATTGCCAGGCGTTTACAGTTGCTGGACAAGCTACGCTGAAATGGCAAAAAGTGTATTGACAATATGGGTGCATACTTTGATGAATAAAACTAATACTTCTATTTATAAAACTTTAGCAATCTTTATTCTTTTCTACAAATTTCATACTTGACGACCTAATAATCTTCATAGACTTTAAATATATATACACACACACATAAATATTTATACATATATATGTATGTATATAT
>NC_068987.1:53455413-53459869 GCF_001194135.2 Octopus bimaculoides | reverse complement strand
AATTCTACACGTGAGAAGTAAAATTAATAATCTGAACAAATATAAAAAAAATGAAGCTTTCGCAAAATTTAATATCTATACCCGAAGCATGGTATGACTTTGGTAGTTATTTTGGGTGTTGTGGTTGTTCGTGATGATGTGTTAATATTTTATCCCGGATCAGCCGTGATCAAGCTTTATATACTACTGCAGTACGAATGATGATCCCATATTTTTAGAAAAGAATATATTCTTACACATTCATGCAACGAGTAACTTTGAAAGTATACTTTTTCCACCATGTATAATATAAAAAGTAGACGTACTATAACTATGACTTGTAACTAGTATATTTAGAATCAGGCGCGGTCGTGGCTCTGTTGTAAGAAGATTGTTTTCCAACCACATATTCCTGGTTCAGTCACACTGCGTGTCACCTTGGGTAAGTGTCTTCTATAGCCTCAGACTGAGCAAGGCCTTTCGAGTAGATTTAACTGACGGAAACTGAAGGTAGACTGTCGTATGCACACATTCACACACATGCACATACAACTATGTGTGTCTGTGTTTTGTGTCTGTGTGCGTCTCCCCACTACTGCATGACAACTGATGCTAGTGCGTTTACGTCCCTATAATGTAGAGCTGCATAGAATAAGTACCAGATTTTTAAAATGTACTGGGTCAAATCATTCGTCAAAAAATTCTTCGAGGCGTTGCCCCAGCATGGCTGCAACCTAACGATTAAAACAAGTAAAAGAAAAAGGATAATTTGCTGAAATTTACTTTTGTAAAATTTCTCGTTGCTTATACAAAAATGATGAAATAACTAATTTTCGAGACATCTATTACTTTAAAATTAAAAGTGTGAGGAGTTACAGAAATTTATGACTTGTATAACTCTTCCTATTCCTATATGGTCAATGACTTTCGATCCTGTGCTTCCTCCCCTCTCCGTGATTCTTTAATTCTAATGAGCTTTATAATGCTGTATGTATCAAAATATATTAACATTAGATTAACTGTTATTCTATTTAGTACTAATGTTATATAACAATAATATATTTTTTCTTAGTCCTGATAACCTTAGATCTTAGATATTTACTGAAAGAAAATGTAAAAGGTCGTGATAAAGACTCATCTTGTGTAATTCAGGAGTTTATTAGCCTAAATTTGTATTCATTTGCTTGCATTTTCTTTATTAGGGACCACATTTGAACTATGATTCGACCAATTTTATTATTAACTGTCCGAGATCTAGGTGTTAATAAACCTATGTAGTGTGTCTGAACTGCACAAGAATACCACTTCCTGTAGGACTACATAAAATCGCAGATGTCAATAGTGTAATTAAATTTAAAGCTTATTTTAAGATGCTGTGTACTATCTAGTCAGAATGTTCAAATAAAAAATCTTAGTCCTGTAGTAATTTTGGCTACATGACGTATCTCATGCTTCATGTCAGTAAATTATGGAATTTAGCTTCGCATTAATTAGTTAGTTATCAATTGATTATAATGCAGCGGTTGATTCGTGAAAAGGCAACGTAAAATAGATTTTCTTTTCTGTATTTCACAAACAAGCAATCTCCACCAAATCCATGTTGGTAGTAGCATTAAAAAAAAAACATCATTTTCTCCAGAATAGAATCCTATATTTCAACATCCATTTGCTTTCCGTTTTGAGTTTATTATTTATTTCTCGGTCTATTATGAACATATTAGTCACTCTTTTCTCTCTCTCTCCCCCTATTTCTCTGCCTCCATTCAACTAGATTTCTGTCTCTCCCTTCTTTTCTCTTAATGTTTTAAATATTTACCGTTTCTATTTGACTACCAGGATTTATAATTTTTCTTCTCCCCTCGTTCATCTCAAAATTGGTCTTAGTTTTCTCTTTATATTATCTCGTAGTTTCCTAATGTTTATCATACCAATATCCACTTTTGCATTTTCTGGTTCTTTCAGCATTTTCAGCAATGAAATTATCCAAATCCCTCCCACTATATAGTTATTTATAATCACACATCAATTTATTTCATTTATTTCTTATTATATATTTTCTCCCTTTTATATTTTTAGTTTTCCTGCTTTCATTCTTGCCATATCTCTTGCATTCACTTTCTATTCTTTCTTCCTCCCGACTTTTCATCTCCTACTTTCTCTCTTTTAGTATCTCTCGTTATGCTTAAAACTTTGATTTGCTCGTTTTCTTCGGCTACATTTTCGTTCTTTCTTTCTTTCTTTCTTTCTTTCTTTCTTTCTTTCTTTCTTTCTTTCTTTCTTTCTTTCTGTGTTTTTTTCTTTCTCGTTCTTCCTCTTCCTCTGATTATCCATATTTCTCACTACTACTCTTTCCTGTTTCACTTGACCCTTATTTCTTTCTCCAGAATTTGCCAACACCACTAATCTGTTATTTTCATCTGGTTTATAATTGAAAAGCTATTGAATTCCGTTGAGCTGTTTTGCACTGATATCTTTTATCAGCTTCATCAGTAACAGTGTCATATACTCCAGTAATCCCGTTCAGATATTCCGATAGTTTACTATCGGATCAATCAGTAGTGAGCTGCTTTATAGATTTTAGTTATCACTGTTTGACTTTACAGAAAACTTGCTGCCATTTCCCTTCAACAATACCGCATCTGCTGGAATGTTTTACCTTAGAATATACAACCGACGTTGATTTATAGTTGTCATTTCAAATGTATAGAAAATGGAAATCCATGCAACTAAAAATTAGTTGCCGAAATGAATTTTCAGACGGCTGTTTGAAAGTTTCTAATAAGACACATCAACTGTTTATATGTGTATCCACGAATGACTGAATAGAGCAAAATAATATAATGAAAAGATTTGAACGAATACTATTGGCAGATTTTTAGTTTACTTGGCATATCTGACATGAATATCGTTGTCTGTCTAACTACTTAGACAAATATATTGATACACACACACGCTCACACACACAAACACATATACACACATACACACATATAATATATATACACTCACATTTACATTGAAACTCCCTCACTTGCACATGTATAAAGCATTCAAATTTGCAATATACACAGTGCTTTTTCGAGTATGCATATGGATAGAATTATCATGATATTGCTCAATGTTTAGATATAGAGCTTATTAAAATATGCGAACGTAAGACCTTTAAACATACGATAAAGACCTCAATACGTAGATACAGATGCAGTAAATAGCTATTGACGATACATTTAGCGCAATTCTTTGCGAATACTTGTTACCTCGGATGCGGAGAAAGTGAAAGAGTAATGACTCTTGAAATGTGTACATACACCCATTACCTGTTATTTTTTCTATCTGCGACAGGATTATTTGCATAGACGTATTTGTAAAAGGAATGTCGTAACTTTCCGTACTGACTTTGACTTCTATCGGGAATTTATACAGATAAGAATAAAAACATGGCAATGCTAATACCAATGTAAGTGGCAATATTGACCTGTAAAGCTTGGTAGTGAATTATATGAGCAAAATGAAATAATGTGTCCTTGATAGCAATTATCACACACACACAGACACACACACACACACACACACACACGCGCACACACACACACACATACACACACACACAAGTATATAGTTGTTGATTTATTTAAAACTATTTAACAATTCAATGATTAATAGTTTATTGATAAACATGATCTGTGTAAAATCAAAATCGTGCTTCTGAATTACCTACAAGACTATTTCATTTAATGAAACTATAATGTTCGTGAAATATGCTTTGCATTCGCAAAATTCCTATTGTTTTGTCTAATGCATGAACACTCGTTCAGTTGATATGTCTATTATTTTCTGACATGCGTTATAGAATTTTAAATGGTTTTTGTTTTATTGTTCGTAGGTGGTTAATTGAATTGTGCTGAATTTCTTAATATTGCAGTGAACGTTGATAGCAGAAATGAGAAATTTCACCTGAAATACAAGAACATTTTAGGAAAGAAATCATATTTACCTTCTTATCGCAGGCTCATCGTTTTTCAGCTGCTCCAATGCAAGAGGCAATCCTGTTAGTAAAGGTATTCGTTGTAAGTTGTAAGGGACACAAAAATATTTTCTAAAAAACATATATTCATTAATACGTATATACAGCTATAAAAATCTCTCAATTATAATTGAAATCCGGAATATGTAGGTAGGCATATAAATTCTGTGTACGCACTTATCTATCTATCTATCTATCTATCTATCTATCTATCTATCTATCTATCTGACTGTCTGAATGTCTGTCTATCTATCTATCTATCTATCTATCTATCTATCTATCTATCTATCTATCTATCTATCTATCTATCTATCTATCTCTATGGACGGACGATAGACGTGTCGGCTCTGTAGGTTTTGCCTTTTTCATGTTTTAAAAAGTTTGTTTGTAAAATTTATTTTATATACAAAGTTTTATAACAACTTGTAGACTCTCTGGTGCAAGTTTTTTGCG
>NC_068987.1:53455099-53455403 GCF_001194135.2 Octopus bimaculoides | reverse complement strand
TGTAGACTCTCTGGTGCAAGTTTTTTGCGACGGAAATCTGCCCTGTGTGGCACATTTCCAGGATATAAAAACCAATTTCAGCTTTCTAGCCATTTTTTTTGAGACGATGGCGTCTTGTTGGCATGAAACTTTTTGTGAAACGAACGCTGCAGTCTGCAGTGTTTCGTTCGAAAAGAATTTCCTAGTCTTCCTTCCTCACAGTTAAAGGAGAGAATGGAGAAAAAGAAAGACTCTGCTGCTACAGCAGTCTTGCCTGCCAACGTAACCAGTGACAACAACAACAACAACAACAACAACAACAACA
>NC_068987.1:53452251-53453007 GCF_001194135.2 Octopus bimaculoides | reverse complement strand
TATGTGCCTCCTTTAACAGGTCGGTCGGACTTCTTTCGACGTCTAGAAGTATTCCTGGGAACGTCTCGTCCGTTACTTTTAGTGGGGGATTGGAATACTACCTTGGACACGCATCTAGACTACGCGGGGAGTGACAAAACTAGAAGGGGATGCAAAGGCCTCATAGACCTGCTCAGACGCTTCCAGATGTCTGACAGGTACCGACTCGACCACCCAAACGTGCCATCGTGGACTTGGAGCAACAGCATTGGGTCGTCGAGATCGTATCTAGATAGGATAGTGTGTAGGACAAGAGATAGAGATAGGTTAGGATGTCCACAGTTCCACATAGTCAGCTACACGGATCACAAACTTGTGACGTGTACGCTAGACTTAGATAAGGCACATTGGCAGGGTTCTGGTTACTGGAACTAAACGCGTCTTTCCCCTCGAGACAGGTTTTCAGAAACCGGATTAGCACGTTGGTAAAGAGGGCTTTGACGGGAGCCATCGTCAACAACAAATGGTGGTTTGCCCTCAAGAGAGCAGTAAGGGCGGAAGCAATAAGGTATAGTAGGGCACTAGCTGTAGAGAGGAACAGAGTAGAGGGGGAGCTAGTGATAAAGTTAGAAGAGGCATTGCGAAGTGGCATCGCATCCGACGTTTTAGCGGCGAGTTTGGCCCTCGACCAACACTTCAATGCTAAACACGAAGGGTGCGCTGTCAGGGCAAGGATGCGTGCTCTGAGGAATGAAGGTGTTGGAGCCGCACGAGAGG
>NC_068987.1:53448049-53450028 GCF_001194135.2 Octopus bimaculoides | reverse complement strand
ATGAAACCGTTCTGCACGCACTCGTGCAGTGTCCAACCATTTCGGAGCTGTGGGCTTATGTCGAACGACTGCTGTCGCGTGTGGGACGAGTCGGTTTATCAACCGAGTCTATCGTCAATATCGTCACGCCTCCTTCCTTTAAACGGGAAGGAAGAGCTGTATTTATCGTACTTGTGTCTATGTCGAAGAATGCATCTGGTGGACGCGTCTGAAAGGATTAGAGACACATACTTTCCTCTCTGGTCAATCTCTCATCAACTTTTTCAAGTATCACTTGAAAAGGAAGGTGAGAGTAGAGAGGCTAGTGTTGTCTAGCAAATGTTTCGAAAAATGATGGATACATGTAGCAAGAATGGCACGTATAAATGACGAAGCAACTTTGACGATGATTCTATAAAACGTTTTAAAATTTTGTAAACAGAGAGTTACTTACGTTTCTTGCATAAATAAAAGAAATTTTATTTAACAAACCGTGGTCTTTTCGTAGGTTTTTCTTTCTACGGATAACCTCCCCATTTATTGGGAATTTTCTGTATTATTTCGTATTTTTTGTAAATACCCCAAACGTTTTGCGATGTTTTTTTTCATCGTTGTCCCCACTTTTGTTTTTTTTTCTGCTTTGTTTTCGCCCCCCTCGAAAAGAAAAAAAAACTCTACATTTGTATTTTGTCCCCTCTGTGTTGAGCCCTTTGTGGCTAATAAATAAACCTATCTATCTATCTATCTATCTATCTATCTGTCTGCCTATCTGTCTGTCTGTCTGTCTATCTATCTATCTATCTATCTATCTATCTATCTATGTTGCGTGAAATATATAGCCATCATCGGAGAGAGATAGGTTAAATATATGTAACGGTGGAAGAAATGATAGTTGTTGTGGTTCATTATGTCAAGAAAGGGAGTAGCAATCCAATTAAATGCAGTTAGATCGGGTAGTCATTAGGTAAATCCGTGGTTAGAGAATGTTTAGATAGTAATCCAAAGCGAAGCCAAATGGAGGCCAGCAGTTCCAAAGCTGGAAAAATACTGAGAGGCGGAATAAATATAGTACACTCTGTTGGTAAAATGATAGGTAGATATGTGTATTTTATTAGATATATACTAATCAGTATACCGAGGTGTACAGTTATCTAGTGAGGTTAGGGCGTGCGAGTGTAAAGACAGATACATAACGGAGAAATAGATCAGATGTCGGACCTACAGACTGGGTAGCTGTGGGAGGGGGAGTGGAGCGAGTAAAGCGGTTGGAAAAAGATAATAGACATCCGACGTAGGAAGTAGACAATCTACTAGAGGGGAAGTGAGGGAGTAGTCCTAATGCTATGGCTAACAGCCGTCCTAATATGTTCCAATAGCTAGGATATCCTAGAAACAGCTGTCAGAGACTCTACCTTTTATTATATTGCTAAATTAAATTAAATATCTGTGTCAAGTGTTACCAAATTCTTGCTTTTCTTCTCTATTTTAAGCTCTCTCTCCCACCTCTCTCTCTCTCTCTCTCTTTCTCTCTCCTTCTTTCTCTCTCTCTCTCTCTCTCTCTCTCTATATATATATATATATATATACATATATATATACATTATTTACATTATTTACATTATTTACATTTGACGGATATTCGTCCTCATCTTGTTTGTTGTTAACACAACGTTTCGGCTGATATACCCTCCAGCCTTCGTCAGGTGTCTTGGGGAAATTTCGAACCTGGGTTCTCATTCCTATCGATGTTACTATTATTATTATTATTATTATTATATTATTATTATTATTACTATTATTAATCAGGTCGCATATAGCGTAGTGGTTAAGAGCGTGGGCTACTAACCCCAAGGTTCCGAGTTCGATTCACGGCAGCGACCTGATTAATAATAGTAATAATAATAATAATAATATAATAATAATAATAATAATAATAATAATAATAATAGTAACATCGATAGGAATGAGAACCCAGATTCGAAATTTCCCCAAGACACCTG
>NC_068987.1:53447133-53447738 GCF_001194135.2 Octopus bimaculoides | reverse complement strand
AAATATATATATATATATATATATAATATATATATATATATATATATATATATATAATTACATACATACAAAATGCATGTTCACTCAGGCATATTGAATGCATACTACACTATATCCAAATATTATACACATAAGTTTTTCGTGTGTCTGTACAGATGTGATAGAATTCTTTTTGTTTAGTAGTATACATTAATGCGGCGGGCTGGGTGAGTCGTTAGATTGCCGGAAAAAATATGCTTAGCATAATTTCTTCTGTCTTCGGTATTGTTATTGTTGAGACCCTGTCCCCTCCACCATTTTAAATATTATTTCATATTCCTTGTTTATTCAAGCTATAAGCAACATCCATCTCTTGACAGACGCGTTATATATAAGAGGGGACCGTTTGATGCAACGTTTAGAACCGCACATATTACGTAACTCTAAAACATGGAACTTTTGCGTGTAAGGGTGAAAACAGTGTGATAGCGAAACAATTGTAACTGGTTATTTGAAGATATGGTAAAATCTTCTTTGCCCTCATATATATACATACACACATATACACATATGTATATATATATATATATATATATATATATATATATATATATATATATATATAT
>NC_068987.1:53443660-53446389 GCF_001194135.2 Octopus bimaculoides | reverse complement strand
ACATATAATTGCCAACCAAGTGTGGCGTACGATACAGGACTACTACTGACATTTATGGCCAAAGAAAGATATGTCTTCCAGCTGGTTAACGACACACATTCTGAGTCCGATTAGTATTTGCAAGGGGATGTCATCACTCCCATCTCTAGCCTTACGTGATACACACGGACTCGAGATTCTGGGTGGTTACCTGTCGTCAGCGTGTGTTAATCTTCAGCTAGTGATGAAAACTGATTCTACTCGAAAAGTACTTTATGTATTTTCCAACGACAAACTGTCTCTGATCTCAAAAAAAGGAGAAATAAGCTATATTAAATCTCTGAGCGAGATGTAAACAGTATCAATACGGAATCGTAAGGCTAAAGATGGGAGCAATGACCTCTCCTCGCAATTTCTAATTTGACACATAATGTGTGTCATTAGCCAGCTGGAAGACATGTCTTCATAGGGCTGTAATCGTCAGTAGCAGTAGGATTCATGTATAGGACGCCATACTTCGTTGTCAATTACATGTTACATTTCTGTATTGCTACTGTTTACATCTCGCTCAGAGATTTAATATAGGATTGATAAATAGATAAATAGATTTATAGATAGATAGATGATACATACATACATACATACATACATACATACATACATACATACATACGTACATGCATACATAATACATACATACATATATATGCGTTCAAAATATTGATACTAAGATGCGATCTATGTAGAGAAAGAAAGAATTTCGTCGCGAATTAACCCTGTGTGTTGGTTTCGATTTTCTCTTCGCACCATTTCACTTAGCTCACGATGTGAGGTCCCTTGCTGAAAAAAACAAAACAAAACAAAACAAAACAAAACAAAACAAAATGATAGTGAAATATTATATCTATACACTGTAGGTATTTTACAGCTAAAACGAGGAAAAGAAATGACGTTAGGAAAATTCAATACAAATGGAAATATTGTGCTAGAATTCTTGTAATTTATTACAGTGAGTTTCAAACGTAGTGAATCAGGCCGATTCCTGTCGTTCCGAAAACAATAGAATACGTACGAATCACACTCGTAATCATTCATATAAGAAGATATGTGCCTCAGGTAGGAAATAGCGTATTACGTGGCTATGTAAGAAATACGTGTATGTAAGTTGTGTAAAAAGAAACACAACAGTTGCAAATTGCATGCCAGCAATATCCACAATCGGTTACTTTTATATGATCTCAATCTGTTCGAAATGCTATTACTTCTTTTTCTCTCTGAAATACAGTCTACTTCAGTTTCATTCTCTCTATATGGATAAACACATACATAAATAGCTACACACATACATATGTACATGTACACACACACACACACACGCACACACACACACACACACACACACACACTCACACACACGCACACACATGCGTACATTCGATAATATCATCTTTGTCTCCTGTACTGTATTTTAAGTCACAGAGATAGAGGAAACGCTTTAGTTCCACACTACCATCAGAGACTTTTTAGATTACCGTACACTGTTCCTTTACCTTCACAAGTATTGCTACGGTAAAACTTTTGTTGTTATACTGGACGAATCTCTAGGACCCCCATAACAATTCTTGGAACTCCAGGGCATATGTAGCTTTGCAAAACATTCAAACGTTTTTCTTAACTCTATTCTTAATACTGCCACTGCTGCTTCGTTTGACAGAAGTGATGACAACACTGCAAGGTGTGGTGACTGATAACCTGTTCATTAATTAATTAAGTGAATATCATCATATGCTGAAGTAGTCTTAATCAGCATTACTCTTGGATATTCTTGTTAACTCTGATGGTATTCAAGTAAAAATACATATACATATAAATATAGAATAAAATCACCGCAGTAATTTTTGTTTGAATTACAACGGAATAATATAAATTAAATCGATTTACGAAAGGAGTAATTTGAAAATACGAACAATGTATGACAATGGAAAGCAATCCATAATATCTCGACAGACAAAGCACTCTATTTTCATGCTGTTAAAAACCGCCGCTAAAATGACAGAACCATCAATATATGTTTTACTCTGATTAAATTTATATCACATTGATATAGTTGAAATGTCAGTGGGTTGCACTCAGCGTGGCTTTTATTTTCATGAAATAAATTTCTAGCCGTATACTTAGACATCTCACTCAACAATGGCCACTTCTCCAAAAATATAGCTATTATATTTATTAATACACCAACAAGGAGCAACATATTGACCGATATAGTTCTGTTTACATACTATAGCTGGAAAAAACAGGATGAGTTTAGCAATGTGTCTGCTGGATCTAGTGCTAAGCAATAACATAAGGCAAAAAACCGAAAATTGAATATTTCTAAGTGACAAACTTAGTTTACACTGTAAAATTGCATTCTTTATTCAATCTTAGATTATTAATTCTCAGCAATAGTAAATCAGATGTTTTCTCGAAAATTCAATAATCTAAATGTACTTACATGTTTGAGACGTTGCTCATAGTGACAAGGAGGAGCACTAACTTAATATTATCAGTATAACATGATGTCAGTTTTGGACACTGCCAGCAGTGTCCAGTATTTAATTCAAATGCCATCGTATTTTACACTTTCATATACATATTTTCTTACATACATACGCATGCATGCATAGATACATAGATACATAAACAATGTCCATCTATATATATATATGAATGTCTATATATATATATATATATATATATATATATAT
>NC_068987.1:53440405-53441394 GCF_001194135.2 Octopus bimaculoides | reverse complement strand
AGAGAGATAGAGAGAGAGAGAGAGATAGAGAGAGAGAGAGTATGAGGAGTTCAGTTCACTTGAATTTTAAACGAATAGGTACACTGGATAAGTGCTACAGCTGGTCGACAGTTAAGTTCCAAGATCACAGCTAAGACTGGATCTAAGGATTCGTGTTAGGGTTCCGTTATAGCATGTATATATTATATTAGTGGAAAAATAAAATAAAAACTAACGCAGAACGTGTATCTCAATTAATTTAGAATAATTTAATTGGGGTAAGGTGAATTTGAAGTTTTACAGCCGTTTCTCATGAAAATTCAAGCGGACGGTTAGCATGTCCGAGTCAAAGTATGGATATTTTAGACGGGGAAGATTTACAGCTTACAAGGAATAAAATTGTTAAAATCCCATGTAAATCCAGACAGCATTTTGGCAGTACTCTGAATGATATGTTCATATTGTAAATGTTTATATAGAGCGAGAAAGTGTGATGGACATAAATGGGTGTTTACACCACTGATAAATATATTTCACTGTTTATATATAATGTTTATTCAAATTTCGAGTATATTTAGTTACTAACAATATTGATATGACATTGTTTTAATATATCATGTATGTGTATGTACAAAACTATTCTACCTTATGCATACCAATATTATTGTTCTATGCTTATATATTTCGATCTATTCCCATCTATCATACCAAATAATATTGCTTCTATTAATTACTTCATTCTGTTCTCAATTTACTTCTATCATTAAACTTCTGATTTTTAATTTCCTGTTATTCCTATTCTTGTTGATATTAAATCCTATATTTCGTAAACATAATTTATGTATATAAATTCATTAGTTACTATAATTTATTAGTTTCTTTTGCATATTCTTAGTTTATGCATGTGTATGCAAACATAGTATAGGTATATCTCATTTGTATTCATTAGAAATTAAATAAATAAAGAATTTTGATATGTAGGAATATTTATTTCCTCCCACTTTATATAT
>NC_068987.1:53437584-53440176 GCF_001194135.2 Octopus bimaculoides | reverse complement strand
TATGTCAGAAAAATGTTAGAGAAATGTTAGAAAAATGTTATAAAATCTTTTTGGTATATAAACATTGTAGTTTGAGAAATAACCGGTTTCGTGTTGTCTTTTCAAATTTCTCTACTTCATTGTGTCGTGTTCGCTCCAGTCGAACACGACACAATGAAGTAGAGAAATTTGAAAAGACAACACGAAACCGGTTATTTCTCAAACTACAATGTTTATATACCAAAAAGATTTTCTAACATTTTTCTAACATTTCTCTGACATTTTTCTGACATAATTTAAATATATACTTTAACCAAGTAACACAAGCCTTCTGTAGTTTTTTCACTCTTATTATCTTTTATATATACATTATGTATGTGTATCCGTGCATACATTCCCGTGTGTTTGTATCCACTTTGCAGTGCTTCTTCATGAACGTTCTTAGGTATTTGTGGTTTAAGCCGTATATCTTAAGATAATGATTTCGGCTAATGAAAATCCTTTGTATCCGATTTTAATGCTTGCAGAAAATGAGTTCATACACGGAGTTGATAGGTTTTCACCACAGCAGCTAGTAAAGATAAATAATTCTTATTGTTTTGGGAATATATTTCCGAGAAACCTATCAAAATGTTGTGTAGGCTTCAAACATAAATGATTAGAGACTGAACAGTTACACTGCTACGTAATTTGCTTAACGGTATTATTCTCTGAAAAAGCATCGAATGTGATCAAGGAAACGCCGAACCAGGCTGCAGAAGTGTAAGCTGCAATCAACATATACAGTCTACGGTATCAACGAAAATATATAACGTATTTATTCAACTATATATCTATATAAAACACTTAATGAATTGTTTGAAATATTAACGTGAAATTTTCCCATAGGGCATTTTTGCATGAGAATAACGTACGTATCCAAATCATGGCGGCTGAAAGCTAATCAAAAATTTGATGATGCAAGGTGCAACTCAGTATAATTATTTTCGTATATGCAAGATTCTATCTAGTATATCATATTCAATAGAATATGTAATTTTTTCCAGTTAGGAATGTTCAAAATGCCCTCCATTTGAGAGAATTATTATTATAGCATGGTCTGAATTGTATAAATTTATTGAATGCATTATTCAATATGTCTATCTACCTATCTTTCTAAATGTCTATATTTATGTCTATATCTATATATGCATACATACATACATACACACACCGACACACCTACTCACACACACACACATACACACACACACACACACATACACACACACACTTATATATATATATATATATATATATATATATATATACATATATATATACGTATAAATAAATATATATATATATATGTATGTGTGAATGTACGTATGTATGTATGTATTATGTATGTATGTATGTATGTATGTATGTATGTATGTGTGCGTGTATATAAATAGTCATATAAAGTTATGCAGTTCAGATGCTGTTATAAAAGTCGACTCCGATAGGTAGTATTGCGAATGTTCGTAACTGGAAAAAATGTGCTTAAGAAATTCGTTATTGTACATGTATGTTGTTCTATACATCAAATAAATCATATAATGTTTCAAAGGTTTATATTTCAAATACGCTTATGTCTTACCTAATTTTGGATGTACATAAAGCTTTATATTCTCCTTTCATTTGGAATATAGCCAAATTTTATGAAACTTACAAGTTAGATTATAATCTGGATGTGATATATGACGACAATTGAAGTTAAATTTTCAGTGTTTATATTCATATATATATATATATATATATATATATATATATATATATATATATATATATATATATATATATGAATATAAACACTGTGTGTGTGTGTGTGTGTATGAGTGTGTGTGTGTGTGTGTGTGTGTGTGTGTTGGAAAACATGTACATATACATAGATGTATACATATCGGTAAGTAGGTATATGTATCCATGTCATGCCCGTATGTGTGTGTGCGTGTGTTTATATATAAATAAAGGAGAGGAATTATAGGATGAATAAACTTTGTTTTACCTTTTGATATCCGTATTTAACTACCATAGTCTCGCAGCTTACTAGCATGTAGTAATAATTCATTTTACATTATTTTGTATTGGGTAATACGTTATTTACATGTCTGTATTAATATATATAATATAAATTGTACAATTTATAAATTAATAGAGATACTAAGCTTGCTCATCAGCTCAAAAGCATCCCATGGATATGATTATACATCAACAGAATATATTTAAGCAAAGTGGGTCAATTTATTAAACACTTATATATGGAAGACAATTAGATATAAAATTAATAGAATGAATAATAGAAGGGAGGAGAGAAATATAATAAGGTATTGAAAGGATCAAAAATGATAATTTTTGTATAAGAAAGTTTATATAAAAAAATAATCAACAGAAAAAAAATATGTATAACGTAAATAACCTATTAAAAAATAGTAGAGATAGAGAAAAAAAAAATAATAATCATATGAAACCCCTAAATATTTATAATTGTATATAAATTAATTAGTTACTATAATTTATTAGTTTCTTTTGCATATTCTTAGTTTATGCATGTGTATACAAATATAGTCTTGGTATATGCCATTTATGTAA
>NC_068987.1:53437095-53437574 GCF_001194135.2 Octopus bimaculoides | reverse complement strand
TCTCAGAAAAACAAAAGACGAAGACAGGTAGTGTAGACAACAGATGCATTAGTTTAACGCTCGGGAAGTGAAAAAGTATTTAACGTTTCGACTTTACGCTCTTCCACAGAAAGGAACACAGAAAGAAACAGGGACAATAAAAAATGATGTGTAATGGCTAGTGATCTATCATGGCGAATGCGGGACAGATGGATCACACAGGAAAGCTAGGAAGAAGGGGAGATAATATAGTAGTGTGATCCCAAACGAATGTGCGCCTGCGTGTATATAGGAGAGCATGTATGAGCGTGTGGAAGAGGGATGATGGCCTTGACGTGTGCTTGTGTGCATGTGTACGTGTATGTGTTGGGGAGTGGCCAGTGCTAGTGTGTGCGTGGTGGTTTGATGTACTGTTGTGTTGTTTGGTATGGTGGTATGGTGTTGTGGTGTGTGGTGTGGTTGTGTGTGGTGTGGTTGTGTGTGGTGTGGTTGTGTGTGGT
>NC_068987.1:53426915-53436537 GCF_001194135.2 Octopus bimaculoides | reverse complement strand
GAGAGGTAGATGGGAGGAAGTAGGCGTGAGAGGAAGAGAAGAGAGGGGAGGAGGGTTATATGAACAGGGGAGGAGAGTTGAGCCCATGTAACGCAAAGGGGCGAAGAGAGATTAATCCCTGTTCACGGCGAAGACGGGAGTCCGGATGAGACCTGTGCAAGGACAATCCGAACACAGACAGGTGTTGCAAAGAGTGAGCGGTTGAGCGGAAATGGCGCGCGACCAGTGTCTCATTGCCGAGTCGGATGTCTCCGAGGCGTTCCGCGAACCGATCAGCTAAGTGGCGTCCTGTTTGACCGATACGTATACATATGTGTGTATCACAGCGTTCAATATCTCATCGCATTCAGCTTAACGGCCCTTAATGTTGTTTTCACTGTTTATTTTTTCCTGTCTTGGTTTTTGTTTGCTACTTTGCAACCCTCCGCTTTGCAGGTTAAACCACCTCGCGGGAAGAGCTATTCTAAGAGCGCGTTCTGCCTCATATTCGAAACGCGTAGTTTAGAATAGAGGCAGCTGATGAAGTAAAAGTTCCATAAGTGGCTCGTCTTTTTTTTCTATGTGTTCATTCTGTTTTCCGTAAAAAAGTCCGTTTTTTGTGCTTTGTTTATGTTCCCGTTCCTTTTTTCACGTCTTGTACCCGGATATGCTTCTATATATGCATGTAGATACTGGCATGTACATATATGTATGTATACATTCATATGCTCATATATCATTTGTATTATATATATACGTGAATGTAAGTATACACATAGAACATACATACGAACATCACACGGATGCATATACCTTCCTAACTGTGCAACTTAAACACTTCAATTTTCGTTACATGTTTCATCTAGTTTTTAATTTAACTGGCAAGTTTCATGGAGTTTGGCTATAATCCACATGAAAGCACAATATAATGCTTTATGCATTTCCAAAATTAGGTTATACATAGCAAGCATATTTTCAAATAACCCTTTGAAATATTATATGATTTATTTCATGTATATAACAGCATACCTCTACATTAGCAAAACTTCTGTAGCATTTCATTAGAATTAGTAAATTTAAGAATGCCATCATAACAACCATCTGTAGTAAAGTTTGCAACATTGTACAAATACTGAAGTTAATGGAAAACTTTTCGGCTGACCAATTGTAATAATGATGATAATGATGATGATGATGATGATGATAATAATAATAGATGGCATGCACTGCTCTCTTACCCAATAATAATAATATAATAATAATAATCATCTCTCGATAACCATCGCAGCTTCATGTCTTGGAGCATTGCCGACAGACTTGATAATATTTACATTCAAAATCAAATCAAGAACTGTAACTATTGCCAGAGAATTTCTCCGCATGAAAATTGGCAACCTTTTTCTATGTAATGTAGTTGAAATCTATTTGATATTCCTTATAGTAAATAATAGTGTTTTAGCATTCTTTATCTTAAAGATTTCTTTAAAATTTTATCTTGAATTTTGAAATCGTTGTACTGTGGTTGGTATTCGAAATTAGGAATATAAAGTATTCAGTTTCTAGTTTTTCTATGGTGTGTTAATTCATGCTTGTACTGTATAACTTTTATACCTTATAACTGCCCTTATAACTTTTACGTTGTATCATTTACGTTGCATATCTTACGATGATTTTACCTGGTTAAGTCGAGAGTAAAAAGCAAGCGGTTATCTAGTTTGTATCCCTTTCTTGTTCAATATTGTAACCAATGTAAGGTCATTTAAAGACTCAGTTTGTCTGGCTATTAAAAACGAATAAGATAAGAGGCTATTGCCACTAACGGCAGTACATGGAAATCTTAGATAACGTGGGTATGTATTATTTACCTACATGCAATACATAAAATGGATTCTCAACTCAATTGGTTTGGCCATCATCATCATTCTATTGTATATGGATACATAGTAAATAGAGATCATTAATTCCATATAGTTTCATTAATAATGAGTGTTTGTTGAAGGAATAAGTAAAATGTAATGAGAAAAAGGCAAGAGCCTCGAAGCAAGAGGAAATCAAAAAAATTGAAACAAAAATCCCCCTAAAACAGGGATGGGGAAACCCCCAACCCCGGGCGCAGTTGCGTGCACGTGCCCATGTTATTGCACCCGCAGTCTGATATACTCGTATGCACAACATTTTTCAATTACAAAATTTATACTCGTATACTTACTTGTGACATAGGTCGGGATTCCACTATGACTTAAAACGGTCAGACTGGAAATGAAATCGTCCGGTAATTGCCACTTGAATGGAAATTTTGTTTTCAATATAAAACATATTGCTAGGTTTGTACAACCCACATGAGCCCCAGCTACACTTTAGCTGAGAAAGTGAAAAAATATAGTGCATGTATCGAAATAATTTTTTATATGAAACGAAAGCTGAAGGGTTGTAGAAGATATAGTGTAAGAATTATTCATATCCATGAACCTCAAATATTTAAATGGTCCTCCTTATTCCATTTTTCACATTTCTACGAAAAAATCTCCTAAATTGACACTCACCCTCTTTCTGTCAATCAATAAGCAAAAAATATTATACAATCTATTAAAAATCAAAAACAAATTGGTAAAGCTTCGTCGAAACAGACACTACTAATTTGGTGCTTTGTGAACAGGATTATAAAAAGATATTACAAACTATTTTTTTTTTCTGGAAAAGCGGTGAAAAATAAAGATTTTCTGAAGTGGCTTCGCATTTTTGATATCTCTCGGTGCCAAGAAGGTCAACAGGAGCTACTTTCATCTGCCAACGACTTATCAGTTATCGCCCTTCCCTATCGATTCGCTTGTCAACACCTGTGTGCAGAAGGGAGAGAGAAAAATTAAGTTAAACCTTGCTAAACCAAATAATATCGTAATTTTTTTACGATCTTTATTTTTTACTATTTTTACAACCCTAAAGGCTTGCATTATGACTACGAGCCACATGGCTTTTGTTTTCTCCAGGCAGCGGTAATAACAAAACTTCCGTAACTGATAATATAAATTTAACCGGTTTATAACTGTTAACTTTGTTAAATCAGTTTTTCAATACCCTTATCAATATGGCAAGCGGTTATAAAAATCCTATAAAATGAAGTGCTGGTGAACGTGCTTTGTTTGATGAAAAATGGACAGCGCTTTATTATTTTTTTTATTGAAATAAATAACTAGTGTATTTATCTTATTTGCAACGAACAAGTAGCCGTTCATAAAAAATATATGGAGAGGCATTTTGTGAGACCTATGGAAATTTAAAATAATCTCAACATTTTGACAAGATAGCCTCCTTAAACGAAAATCTGAGCAAAAGACAAGCTTTTTTAAAAGGCCAATTCTTGAAAGTTAATCAGTTTCTCGGGTTAGTTATGAGGTATATGAGAATATTGCTAAAAGGTTCAAACCACATAGCGATGATGAATTCGTGAAATAATGTTGAGAATATATGCCCACAAAAAACTTAATTTGTTTGTAAATATTAGAGTATCAAAAAGAACTGTTTCTGATCGTATTAAAGATAACACGATTTCACATCAGAAATCTTGCAGCACAATTTGATAAACGTATACACACACACACACACACACACACACACACACACACACACACACACACACACACACACACACACACACACACACACACACACACACATATATATATATATATATACATACATATCTTAGGTGCACCCTCATTACACGAGAAAAGCCATTGCCAAAATGTCTTACTGAAATGATTGATTATTGATGCTGTGTGATGCCCTTATATGAATTTTAAGCCCAGCCAAAGTTTTACACATTTTATTACAAACTGCACAGCTTTTCCGGCTGGCAGGAGAAATAAGTGACATCATATGCACTCTCTTAACATGTCTTTTCAGAACTCCAACTGAGAGGCACACATTTCCATATTTTACACATGTTGTACTGTAAATTGTAATAGCCACATCACTGTTTATCATCAGTCGATTCCTGTGAGATTTTTGAAGGCTGACCAGGCCTGCACGCCTCGAACACCTCCTCCCCCATGAATACTACTGGAACCCAGGAACAACTTTATGCATGATTGGTTTGTCGGTAACTAAAATTCTCCTTGCACTAAGCTTGCTTGGTGAAGAGGGTTGTTAGAAACTAGGGAAGACTAAAAATACAATTGTTGTTGGCACTCTGTAGCTTACGACGTCGACGGTTCCAGTTGATTCGATCAACGGAACAGCCTGCTCGTGAAATTAACGTGCAAGTGGTTGAGCACTCCACAGACACGTGTATCCTTAACGTAGTTCTCGGGGATATTCAGCGTGACACAGTGTGCTATGACTGACCCTTTGAATTACAGGCACAACAGAAGCAGGAAGTAAGAGTGAGAGAAAGTTGTGGTGAAAGAGTACAGCAGGGTTCGCCACCATCCCCTGCAGACGCCTCGTGGTACTTTAGGTGTTTTCGCTCAATAAACACTCACACCGCCCGGTCTGGGATTCGAAACCGCGATTCTATGACCACGAGTCCGCTGCCCTAACCACTGGGCCATTACGCGTCCTGGACCAAAAATAAAACCTATCAAAAAGACTAATGAACCTATTGTATGTGTATGTTCAACAGCTATCTTAGCATAACACGATCCTCAGAAGTTCCACATTGGTGACCGGCGTACTGGAAGACTAGTGGACGACAGGCATTCTTTAGAATTTGGGAAAGCTTGCAGAGAATGGCATTGAACATTTTGCACTTCAAGCACTCCTAGAGCTTGCACTTCAAGACATTGCCTTCCCACACTCCTAAGCTTTCTGAACGTATTTGCACTGGATATATTTCCAAAGCATTTCTCTGTTTCATATCAGTAGCGTGGTGAGAGTCAGTCAAGTTCTTTGCAAGCCCTATTGGACCTAAAAGTTTTAGGTTGTCCAATCAACGGCGAGTAAAATATCTGATGCCCGGTGCGCAGCGGCAAGTATGGAAACCACGGAATCGAAATGCAATGAAACCGATTGCAGGTGCAATTATCCCATGCACCGGCATCGCTGGCATTTTGTATGGGTCCTGATCAGGGAAGGTCTTCTTCGGTTACGAGTGGACAGCCATCATTATATACGTATGTGTGTATGTGTGTATGTATGTATGTATGCATGTATTTATGTGAGTGTGTATGTATATATGTATGTACGTATGCATGCATATACCATTTGCCACAAATAACTACTTATATATTGACGAGGCTATTATATACTCAGGAAGTGGTCTGTGAATGTCATAACACTCAATAAATTTACCAATAAACCATATTGTTATAAATCACAGAATAAACGTATGTTTCATTTCTACAAAACTTATGTTTCAATAACAAAGAAGACTAGAGTTTTAACGGAACGTTTCCATGACAAGGAAAAGTAACAAGAAAGTACTTTGACAACCTTTAATCCCAGGTCACCAAAATCAACATCGTATTTGATATTCTGCTGTGTATGTATAACTATCCATCAATTGATTCCTTCTAATTATGAATACGCATCTACAATTGCTGATACTATTCGAGTTTTGAGACTAGACTAGATAATTGATCATTCTCTTTTTCCCTGAAAAATATTGTAAATAAATTTGCAAAGATTTTGTTTCACTACGCAAAACATAAATTTGTTTGAGGATTATTGTTTGTTTGTACTTGAATTATAAGCATTCAAGTAAGTATATTTACTATCCACACCCAGTAAAATGAAGGAAAATAAACCTCAGCAAATCCATTAATAACTATTAGAACCAAATGCTACTATAATTTAGTAGAAATTTACAGGAAATGCGTCGCAGACACAGCAGCACCTTCTCATACGATTCTTTTAGAACCAATGTGGCTAATGTATTTGAAAAACCAGATTAACCTCCCAGAAAATATAAAAACACCATTCATAGCGTACATCTGTTCATGGCTAAGGTTATAAAAGTGTGTACTATCGTGTTAAACTTTGGATTTTGGGTGTATAAGATTACAAACGTTAAGTAATTTCTATAGGTGACACAATTTTAGCTTCATTCAATGTTTCTTTCTAAGAGCGCATTATTACATTCGATGTTATAACCTCTGAATTATTGTTCTATATTTAAGAGATGAGGAATTATGTACAATATATAAAATTGACGGATATTTTTCCTCATCTTGGTTTTTGTTAACAAACGTTGCTAACAAACGTTTTTAACAAAACATTGTGTTAACAACAAACAAGATGAGGACAAATATCCGTCAATTGTAAATAATGTAAATAATGCTCAGAATTATTATTTAAAATATATATCATCTTTACTGATGTGCGATTCTCAGTGATCACATCCATATTAAATACGTATTTATAGCTTCATAGAAAGCTTTAAAGAGAGCTGCCAACGGCTTACGGAAACCTGTCAGTGGTTTCGTGCTGCCTATGCTCTCAGATTTTATGAATTTCAAAATAGTTCGTATGACGAAATACATTGCACTAGATAAAAATGAGATACCCTGAGCATTGTTGATTCAATGCTCTAAGTAGCTTATACACTTGCCGTTTAGTGTTTCATTCGTTTCTAGGAATATGTTAAGCGTCTTCTTCCATAAAAGACTAAGAGGAATGTATTCTTCTCAGCTGAGGTAGCTAAATATACTTGATAAATGATCTGAAAACTTGGACTAAAGGTGACCTAACCACATTTCATTTGCTACAAATATTCGTCAGCAAGTGTTTTTGTAAAAATATCACCATAAGTGCTAAGCACAAGTTGAGATGTGTAAGTCACTGTTGGTGTAACAAAGATGTGCTTGTAGCTGAAGTTTTTCTTGGGCAAAGTCCTCATAGTAAAAGGAGATTCGTCAAGTCAGTAGAAAAACTCTGCGAACCAAATACTAGAAGACAACAGAAGTAAGCAGTTTCCAAGAGTTTAAATAAAAGTTCATGGATGATAGAAAGTGATATACGATGCGTGTTAAGATTGCTGAAAAATTCCCGATTCACAAAATAGTTACCTAACTAAATAATTCACTCACTAGCTAAAAAGCTAGTAATTCTATTTATTCTACAATTCTTATTACAGAGAATGATCTAGTTTGCCCTTTAAATATTTATGTTATAAATGTAAAACTGTGGTTTTATGTTGTTATCATCTATACCCACTGAATACTCGCTGAACATATCAAGATATGAAACGCCGTAGTCTTTCTTTTTTAAAAGACTTGAGCTTATCTCGTACCTTTATCTGAAGATACAGACAAGTATATATTACACTTATGATCTACAATTCATTGGTTCTATTTCTGTGTAGAGATTTAAAGAACATTAAATATGCGTTTTAATACACTACTTGAGATACGTTGAGCAGAAATAAAACTGAGCTTCGGTCATTTTCTTGTGCGAACTTCAGATGGAAGGTTTCTACGATACTTCAGAAACTCCCTGAGGACCATTAAGACAACTATCCAGAGATATTCGATTAAGAGAGGCTATTTTCAACGGCACTCTTCAGCTAGTTGCAAGTAGTTACCATGGTGTACAATAGCTTATTACAGTAATTGTTAGCAGTACACTGTACATGATAAGTGTTTCATCTGCCGGCACCTTTACAATTTCGATTGTTCTGTAGCGTTGGAACAATGGCGAAGGGTTAAAAACATTACGCTGCTTTTATTTCTAAAAACAAGACACGTAAATGAACTTAACAGTTACAATGATATCAGTTGTTTGCCAAGAAACGAATTAGAGAATTAGGAAAAAAAAGTCCTCTCGAATTATTACATGTATTTTACTATGTTTAATGAAGAGGTGTAACAACATATGATGCCTCTCACAGCATTCTTCTCTCTCAAATTCTTAGTCACGTAGGGATGCCTGGGTGTAAAATAGATATTGAGTATTATGAGCTTCCTCGCGTAAGCCCTGTCTTTCTGCCAAGGCTGAATTGAAACACGTTTTGAGTAACAGCACACGATTCGTCAATATCTTATTTCTATTCACTGCTTTATAATGTCTTCATATTTCTCATATTATACATTTTGGCCTACTATAGAAACCACTACATTTGGAAAGAAAGATAAATGGGAACTTACGATACTTTCGACTTTTCTGAGGAAAGTAGTCTCATGAGTGTTAGGATGTTTATGTTTCCTAACGAAGAATAAAACACAAGAATACATACAATTGAATAGAAACGTACCTATAAACTCTACAACATACACTGAAAACAAAAGCAAAAACATAAAACTTAAACTATGTTTACTAAATTACATGATATATTGGGTACTATTTGGCTGCCATAGTAAGCTGAATGAGAATGGCACAGACTCAGAGATATCTCTAAGTTATGCATTGTATTACTGCTTCAGGTTTGCGAATATTATGCCAACACATCTGAAAAATGAAATGTGAGCAATTGTACATAAATATATGACACGTTGGTTAAAATAATTAAATGTCATGCAGCATGCTATGGGGATTAAATATAATCGAAAATTATTTTGTTATTTTACAGTGGTGAGCTGCTAGGAGAGAGATTTTTCAAACTTAATTGTTCCTCCATTAAATATATCGAGAAATGTACGTTTATTCTTATCGCCACTTGCTACTTATGCTTATTTTCAAATGAGCATGATTATGTAACGAACAAGTTTCAGATAAAAAAGCATAGGAACAATGTGTAACTCTAACTAATACTATTAAGAAATCAGAGAAACCCTGTTTACTAAGATGCATTCAACAGAAAATTTGCGTTGACACACACACACACACACACACACACACACACATAAACACACACACACACACACACACACACACACACACACACAAACACTCACTTTCTCTCTCTCTCTTATACGCATGTAACTACATACACGTAAGCACAGGGACATATATACACACACACACACGCATACATATATGGAACTTAAAGAAACATGCTTCTCCGCCCGCGCATTAAACCGCTATATAATTTAAATTTCCAATGACGATATTTAAGTAAGTCCACAAATGTATGCTTGTTGTCACCTGCAATCCAGAGCACATAGCACACACACAAAAATACTTCTATACTTCCATTTTAAACGGATTAATATTATTACAGTTACATATGACAGCATATTCTGCATACATACATAACATTTTTATATTTATATACTTAAAATATTGGCCAAACATACTTTATAACATCATGTAGTAACGCTTAATACACACATGTACATATATATATATAACATCATATATATACATACATGTGTGTGTATGCATACATATGTAAAAATGTCATGCACATATATAGATGTATATACATATATTTATATACACACATGCATATTTATTTTCACTTGTGTTTATGTATGTGGAAATGTACATGCATGTGTGTGCTGATATGGAAGAAAATAAAGCATACATTTATTTAGAACTATTTAACTTTTCTCATGCATGTATACAAACATATGAATGCACATGTACATGATATATGTATACATATATATGAATGCATACACACATATACATTTAATATATATATATACATAGATACATACATATACAAGCACACTTATATACATACACACACACACATATATATACATACATACATGCATACATTCATATATACATATATATATATATATATATATATATATATATA
>NC_068987.1:53423986-53425064 GCF_001194135.2 Octopus bimaculoides | reverse complement strand
ATATATATATATATATATGACAGACACACATACACATACACACACATACATATATGCATGTATGTTTGTGATTGTGCGCGTATGGGAGCGTGTTTCCCTATCAGTTTAACGATGGTGTCTAAACTTACAAAATAAAATTTCCATGTTTTATACTACAATACTTGACAAAAAACACAACTTGCAGCAATATTACCATTCTTGCTTAACATTTAATCTCGTTTCCTTTTCGTCTGAGTATCCTTTCTATTGTTTATAGTGAGAATATTAGCATTTGAATACTAATGACTCATATAAAACTTTAAATGTATCCTCTGATTAAAACACTAGTAATAAGATATTCATGAATGTTGGTCCGATTGAGACGATGGTAGAATTGTTAGTGGGAAGTGAGAACATAGTGTAAAGCAAACAAAATGAGTTATCTAATAATATTTTGCCACAACTTTGTCCCTATCTTATGTAGCTAACACCGACTTAAACAGTTATCACTTCAACGTAGGGTGAATTAATATGACGTATTCATAAGTTCTAATAATGGAATAATATATGTGTGCATGAATGATTACAAATATATATTGTGTATGTGTGTGTGTGTGTTTGTGTGTGTGTATGTGTGTATGTGTGTGTGTGTGTGTGTGTGTATGTGTGTGTGTGTGTGTGTGTGAATATTTATATATTTTCGACTAAAACACTTGAAGTCCGTGTCACAGCGAGGCCGCAGTCCAATGTCGGAAACAAAATCTAATACACACGCACATATATATGTATGTATGTGTATATGTATATACATGGAAAACAAACCTCACCCAGCTATTCTGATTATATGTCTGTGCACACGTTTGAATGTGGTGTGTGCCAGAGGGTTTGCAAATCCAATGGGGGTCTTAAAAGACATGTTAGGATCCACAATGAGCAGAACTTACTTGCAGGTATTGGTAGTGCAAATCAGAGGTGCAATCTGTGTGGGTGTTTTTTCAAAACACTGTCTGGTTTAAAAAGCCACATCAGACGCCATGAAAGGGCTAAGGTGTAGGTGCAGGAGGTGGTCAAACTCTGATTAAGGAATAGACAACCACCA
>NC_068987.1:53417865-53422872 GCF_001194135.2 Octopus bimaculoides | reverse complement strand
TATACATATATTCGACTGGCTTCTTTCAGTTTCCGTCTTCCAAATCCACTTACAAGGCTTTGGTCGGCCCGAGGCTATAGTAGAAGACACTTACCCAAGGAGACACGCAGTGGGACTGAACCCAGAACGCTGTGGTTGGTAAGCAAACTACTTAACACACAGCCACTCCTGCGGCTATATATATAAACACACGTTATACGCATCTATCGATTGACAGAGTGAGACGAGGTGGACAGAGTGATAGACAGACAGACAGACAGACATACAGACAGACAGACAGACAGACAGAAACACAGACAGACAGACAGATAGATAGATAAATAGATAGATAGATAGATAGATAGATAGATAGATAGATAGATAGATAGATAGATAGATAGATAGATAGACAGATTTCTGAAATTGTTGTTTCGATAATTTGCTTCTTGTGGATAATCACTAATGTTAATTCACCTAGATAGATTTCTTTCTAAATATTTGATAACTTTACAAATTGCTATTCTAATTATTAAATTATGTTTGTTTTCAAGCGCTGTCATATAGTCAAAAAGTTGTTTTGTGTAAAAAGTGTTGTTTTCAGTAGAAATATTCACTAGTAGAACATAGTTTCCTGGATATTCTCAGCAAAGTTGTTTGTTCTTATTTACTTTTATTATTTTTTTTTATTTTAGTATATCATTAAAATTAATAGTTTTTATATTAGTTGTTGAATATACTAAACCTCTCGAAATTAACTTTTATAAAATAGATGCTTGTACGTTCCCCCTCTCAATCAATGTTTTACATTTTCACACTAGTTTACATTCATTAATGTCACCCTTTGAACTTCATTTCCTGTAAATTCTGCCTAGTCGGAGTAAATGTATTTCGCTAACGAACTCTAATTGATCCAAAACATATCCATGATTATCCCTGTACTTAACAAAGGCATTCCTTATTAATTTATTCTAAAATTAATTTATATATCAGAGATGCTTCTTTACTAGCCTAATTTGTTTCGTCTTCATATATAGTATACACATAGATCCTACAAAACACCTTATATGTAAGTGGTATGAAATTTATGTCCTTTAATCCGCCTCCAGATATCACAGCATAACTACGCCAACACTACTTAAATGAAATAGAAACGAAGTTGAACGCTACAAAGCTTAAAGTAGCAACTATAATATTTACTGTCTTTTTGTTTCCAGCAACCTAAGAGATTATCAAATGTGACCATCCTCCAAAATAAAAATAAAAACATCACAAACAATCACACAAGCATATACATGGAAGAGAATTGCATATGAATTTAAATACGAACTTTTAATATCATTTATAACATACATGGGTGGTAGTGTTTAAAAATGCAAAGCGACGAAAAATACATGGAACAATCACAAGGAGAAAAACAAATATTGATAGGAACAGTGCAGAAATAATACACCGTGATCATCTTCACTGAGTTCCAAAATTATCATCAAGACAAACCAATATTTCTTGGATGTAAATAATCCAAGATATTTTTTGTGAAAAGTTCGTGATTTTTATCTGATACTGAAGTGTTTTATTTTCATGTTTGTTTTTTTTTTTAACGAAAAATTGTCGCTCCCACTAGCCTTGCAAGTACAGAGACTACTGAAATTAGTACAATATACTGGACGAATGAGGGGCGCCATTTTTTATGGAAATAAGTTCACAAATCAGTGTTCGTGTTTCATCAAGGCAAAAAAAATGTCATAAATAGCTAATTTCAAATATAAGGTCTTTCACCCGAATTTTCACTGCAATTTTACTTAACAGAAATTATTTTGCGCTTACAAGATTAAGTATAATAAACTTAACATACCCTTATGCTTAGACCAGTGAGCTACGACGAAGGTTTTTTAACCCGTATCATTTGTGGCCACAGCTATTAGTGCACAAGCATAGACATTGGTCACAGCTACTGGTGCACGAGCATAGATATTGCGCACGTGAAAGAACGCAATATGACCAGTATAAAGCGATACACTCCATTGAATCCATCTTGGTGTATTGACCATACGATCATCAGTTAAGCAGAAGCGTAGTATAAATAGGTTGATGGAATGTGGTTTCGGTTGACTACGTGTACATTATAGAATTGCTTTGTCAGGAACTACGAACAACTATAACACAAGTTAAATCATATATAGTCATTTATAAAAGTTGAATATACTTTTGTATGTCTTAAATTATTCATATACAAACACTACGCGCAAATACTCAAGCGCACACGCACAAATACATAGAAACAAGAACCTAAACAAGCGTACAGACTTGCAAACATACACATTCGTACATATTCGTACACGTATAAATGTGTGTATATGTGTGTGTGCGTCTGTTCATATGGATACTAAGTGAGAGAAAGTATGTTAGTGTTGGGCAGAGTATGAATATGTATAAGGGTGTACATGAGTGGGTGTAGGGATGTGTGATTTTGTATCTAGTCATTTATTTACATTCATGTATTCATTAACTCCCTCTTTCTCTTTCTCACGTACACATGCACACACACACACACACACACACACATACACACACACACACACTCACAGACATATACGCGCACATTTACGATATACACAAAAAGGCTGTGCATAGACAAAAATAAAATCCTTAGTCGGAGCATTATTTTGGCATGAAATTATAAATGTTTTATTTATAAGAATCTTGTCTGTAAATATCCTTTGTGTGAAAGTTGTTATCAAAGTAAATGTTGTTATAGTCGTGTCCTATTGACAGTAATATATACATCAACAATGAGTTAAAGTGTCTGCAATGTATAATATCAGACTATATATTTTCGACATTTAATTTTTACCTTCTTCATTCTGAATTAAAATCACGCCTGCGTCTATTTTATGTTTTTGTTATAGAATATTATCAGAACGTCAAGTATTTGTGCCAATTCAACTCAATATACCCTACCCTATACCTATTTGCAGATATGTACAAATGCGCAAAAAATCAATATGTGATTAAGTCGATATAAAGAAACTCTTCATCATACATGTAGTTAGACAGACTTGCAAACAGAAAAAAAGTGCATGGATATTTATTTTGTAACAGTTATAAGCGTTTCACTCAGAAACCAAATTGAAAAGGGACCCGCAAGGCAACTCGATCTCCTAAAAATAGAAGGCAAATTTCCCTCTAGGAATCCTCTTGTCATACGGCAAGCTTGCATACAAATAGCACATTGGATAACGTGGCAAATTGTTCTCCGCATATAGAAAAATAGCGTGATGGCGCCATCCTGCAGTGTTGTAGGTCTAAGATTTGATCGATCAAGACTTATCTGAATGTCAACGATGACGGAAACAGCAAAAATATTTTGTATTTTGCTTTCTTTTTATATCCAAAATGTGTTTCTGTTTTATTGTTTGAAACATCACACATTTTGCAAGAATACGATTAAATTCGCCTTTAATATTTAGCCTCACACCAATAATCATGGGTCCCGTGTCAATTGATGCGGGTCTGAACCGATAACATTCAATAGAAAGAAAAATTCGTACACTAGCGTTAATTTGATTAGTGTTGGATGTGGAAGGTATAAGGTTTCGGACATTCGTTCATCAGGATATACATTGCGTCGGCAGAATAATTTCATTTTTTACTTTTCAATGTCATTAGAATCAACAAAATGTATTTTCCTGCTAGTGCTGTATGTTCCTTCTCTCTTTGTTGTAGATCTATTCTTTCTCTGCGACTTTTGCTTATAGGTTTTGAGATTCGGACAAATCTGACCTCTTACCGATATATGACGATGGATTATCTCGTAGAAAAGAATGAGTCTTTTCCACACCTGCTTTTCTTCGTTTGCAATCTGGGATTCAAAAGTTAAAAACATATTCGTTGTGTACGGAGAAGCCGCTATCACTGAAAGAACTGCACAGAAATGGTTTTCCTGCATTAAAGAAATAAAATTTAATCTCACAGAATTTCTGCATTCCAGCCAACATATGCATGTCAATGAAAGATGATTGAATGAGTTCATTCACGAAGATCCGCACCCTTCTACCCGGGAATTGGCCAACAGATGGAATACTCTCATAGTAGTCTCATCCGTCACGTTCACTCGATGAATAAGGTTCTACAATTTGGTGCATGGGTGCCACATGCTCTGAGCGAAATAGAAAAGTCCTAAAGCTCCTCTTTGCCGATAATTTCTTTGTTGGTACAGCATCGTGACCAGTGAAGAAAATGATGTCTTTACATTAACAGGAAGCAGAGAAGAGAAAGGTTAAGTCTCGGCAAGCAAGTATTCTCTGCATTTAGTGAAACTAAGAAAGACTAATGACTACGAAATACATGAAAACAACCACAAGGTCAATGCCTTCACGTTTTCACCCTTTATGTTTGTTGCCCAAATGTCTGCATGGCATTTCGTCAAAACAATGACGTGGAACTGAAAATATAACTGGATGAATTTTTCAAGTACCCTGTGATTTCTACGGCCAAGGCATACATAATCTAGTGGAACGCTGGCCAAAAGTCATGATCAACGAAGAAGAATATATTATTGACTGTTTTGTAAAAATGTTGATAAAAGATGAGGACTAAAGTATATGGAAAAACCGAATGAATTTATCTGACAACCTAGTATTTCGGAATATGTATTTACCTAAGTAAAATATCGTAATGAAATAGTAGGAAATAATTTTGAAAATTTTTCTGTAGTAGATATTAGATCGAATAATTAGATAAATAAATAAATAACACCAAACTTATTTATCTTTAAAGATTATATTGATTATCTTCGTTATTCATTATTTTAAATTAAATTGCATTAGGAATCATAGAGTATCAGTCGACTTGACTAATATTTGAAATATTAATAGTAAAGAGAATATTTCAACTTCAAATCTAGTTTGACGTCATTAAATAGATAAGAATAACATTTATTTCTAATGCTTACCAATGTAATACTATTAGCGAATTCTTATAAGATCAGCGTATATGTATGTGTGCAAACATGGATATTTATGTATGTAT
>NC_068987.1:53412155-53417855 GCF_001194135.2 Octopus bimaculoides | reverse complement strand
TATATATATATATATAAACACACACATACATATTTACGGATGCTTGTACGCACTTATATATGAATATATTACATGCGTATGTGACGAAATAAGATAGCTAATTAAAAATGTATAGAAAGAAATTAGCGATTTTATTTAGAAGAAATATTCGTCAAATCTTTCTAAAGTTCTGAACGTCGTAAGATCCACACACTGATGCGTCTACGTTTGTGTATGTGTGTATGTGTGTATGTGTGTGTATTTGTGTGCATTAGTGCGTCCGTGTCTATGTAAGTGAATATATAAATATCGAGTGATAAAATAATGAATGTTGCAGGAAGAGCAGAAAATATTGTAATTACTCTCTGCACTGAGTTCATTAGAAACTGATATTTTACATTTGCTGACACAGCATATGTATTTTGAGTTGTGTTACCCGGCGGTTTTGCAGATTCAGACTGAACTTGAATGCAATAAATTTACAATTTAATTAGAGAGTATAAAATAAATGTGTTTTTAACGTGGATGATGTCAGTGAGAACCTTTGAAAGTAATGAGAGGGAAATTATTAATTTATGTAGCAGAAATAGTGTTCATATTCAAATTCATATGGTGAAATGTGGTGCGCAAGTTTAATATTAAAAGTGACATTTTTAGCCTTCAGAAAAACAGTTGCTTTATTGGCCACACTATTACGACATTTTCAATCTTGTATTAAGGCATATGAGTTATTCATTCTATTACAAAGCATATATGTATCAAACAGAATATACATATAATTTTTACACACACGTGGTATGAATATAAATATATATGTTTGCGTGAGTGGGTGAGTGTTTCTGTGTGTGTATATGTACACATGTATAGACACGACACACATACGTGTTATTTTATATATATATATATAAATTATAATTAAGGGTATCTAAAAGATACCACCATGCTAGATATAGCAGCCAAAACTTGACTCTAAAACCACATTAAATGTTTATTAAATGGTGCTGTATGAACATTGAATGTGGTTTTAGAGTCACATTTTGACTGCTATATCTAGCATGATGGTATCTTTTAGATACCCTTAATTATAATTTTAATAATAATTATTACCTATGAAGTTTTTATTCCCATGCTAGCCACTTGATATGATCGGTATTTTAAATAACAATCTTATCCTTATGTTCTGTCACACGAGACCTTGAAGACTGCTAGAAAGCAGGAAAGTATACTAGTCCTTAAATATTTAATATTCAATATTTAATTTATTCAATAAGACATTCAATACTTCATTTCATTTTACTATATATACTATATATTCCATATTCTATATCCCACATTAATTTTATAAGAATATGATAAAACATAAAAAACAGACTGAGTTGAAATTCTTTTGAATAATATATATATATATATATATATATATATATATGGATGAGTGTATGTATATATAAGTACGTATGTGTGCGTATTACCATTTCTTTTAGTCTTTTATGCGTTTCGGCCCAAAGGTCGTGATGATACTGGTGCATCATATGTATTATTCTCTTTTCAACAGCCATGCGTCTGGAAATGGCTTTTGTTGAAGTTGGGACTTTCCTATTACAACCTTCTCTTGACTTTCTTGCCAGTTTCATGGGGTCGAGTTGTTTTTTGAATTCATCTATTTCTACTCCACATAGATCTCTCAGATGGTTTGGTATGATATTAAAAAAGCTGTGAGCATTTGACATCCAAGCTATTGCAATACAATATCCTCAATCTAGACGGATTATGTACGACCTTTCTAACAATGCAGCGACATCACATTCGAAAAGCTTATATAGCTATCGATACCACAATTTGGTGCCACTCCCTGTAGGGTCTTCCATATGTATATCTCTCCCGTCTTCACCTCAGGGAGTAGAGTCGTAACTCTTTCAGTCTCTCCTAGTTGCTCATCTGTGCCATCACTGAAACCTTCTTGGTGTAGAACGTTTAAACTGCCTCAAGTCCCGCTATTAATTTGACACTGTGGGTTGGCCAGAATTGAGACCGGTTGTCCAGACGGCTAAGAAAAATGTCCTCCGTAGAACCAGCATTGTTTGCCTGTCCCTTGTTCTGAAAGTAGTTAGAATTCATCGGCCATTTCCCTGCACTTTGCCATAGTCTTAGTGATATATACATGAAACGAGGCGTCGATGCTCATATCAATCCTCAGATTATGAACTCTACTTGACTCTGGGATTGCTGCACTTTTTGTCCCAATGTATCTCCGTTGCAGCATGTTAGTGCAATTTGGTTCATAGCAGAGGTCTTGGAAGTTTCCTGCATAAACTTGCATGTTGTTTTCTCTGACCCAATATTATGTAGCGTTTAGGTAATTCCGTAGAAGATGGGCATTGAAATGTTCCTTGATTGCTTATGCAACTTTTGCGTCATCAGCGTAGCTAGTTATTGGGGTTGTCTGTGTAACTGATGGGATGTCTGAAACAGTAGTGGCACTAAAGCAGTTCAGTGCGGCACTCTCCTTGCTATTGGAGTGTAACATTGGCTTTCACCGCTTGGATTGTGTCTATTAAGAGGTCTCGTAACTACTCCTTCACTCTACGATTTATGCGGAAATATTTCTTCCAATATTAGCCATAAGAGGTTAAATCTTTTTACAGCCATGCTTGTTACCTTAGGACAACAGACAGGTAACTGCAATTTATCGCTTTCTTTATGTTTTTCTTTATTTGCTTCTAGCTGGAATCTGCAGCAGGTTTATTTTAATTCTAAAAGCGTTTATGTTTTATTTTATTTCATTTTTCATATTGTGTTCATATATTAGGTCCCGCTACAAGTCTTTAAGACATACCTAATTGGATTCCATTAAAATATTATTTAGCATTACTGAGAAGCATTCACTCTCATCACACATAGACGCCCGTCCACATGCATGCACATACACGCGCATACAGATATAAGGAACAGCCCTTTTGTGAAGCGTCTATTAAAACACCACAGAATTTAGTTTTAATAGTTTATATATTTTTAATTCATATTACTGTAGCTTCCGACAAACATCGTCATTATTTCTATACGATTATGGTCTCGTCTTCTGAATGAAGTTCTATGTATTGGCATGTGAAGTTGCCACAGTATAATAGTGTTGATATTACGCCCCAACAACCAGGGAGCTCTTTTTCTTCACAGCGTGTTCTGCGTGTTACTTTATTTTAATCTTATACGGTTTTGGGTAACCTTTCAGTTATCAAAAGTCTATGTTAATACGTATTCATCGAGAATTTTTACAATGCTATTGCATTGCGATTATTAATTACAATAAAAGCTGGAGAGACAATCTAGTATCAATACTACATGGTAATTATGGATTTTACAAATGTCAAGTTTACAAGCAAATTTGAAACTTTACGGCACTGACGCTTTGCGACATGCTATTGATGATAAGTTGATGAATTTTAGTATATGATCAGTATTGGTTTACAGTTAGGTGCAATGCATTTTATGATCTGTGTTATTAGTTTTCTAATTTTGATAATGCGTTAAATCGTTCACGTATTATAAAGCTGGACCTGATTTTGTTCACGTAACACAAGTTTTGTATTTCATATATGTAATTCATATGTTTAGTTTTTCTAATGAATGGCCTGAAATCGTGTTTCGATTTATGTACTACTTCGTATACTCATTGTATTGGTTGGTAAATAACTTTACGTAGCGGTTCATTTCTGTAGTGGAATATAATATGAACTCGAAGTAATGATTTCATTACTGCAAATTCCTATATGCTGTCTTCGTGAAATTAGAAGTATATATTTACGCATTTAATATAAATGGATATGATATATAAACCATATTTTATCTCAATGCTATGTTTCGGTATGGAATTATTGAAAGTCTAACCATTCTATTTAAACAATCAGTAAATTAAATTTAAGTACATTATTTTCTATGCCTTCATTTAACCCGATGACATCTTCTAGTAAGTCCATTACAACGAGTATATTACAAACCCAGATTTAATGGTATAAGGTGATCGTATATCACAAATTTGACATACCCTCTTAACACCCTTGATTGAAACCAAATATGTTGCAATCACCATTTGATTACCCTATGAAATGAAGAGTTATCTAAATGTCTTCTCTTGTTACTCTACTGCTACTGTTTAGAATAAATGAACTGTACGTTTATGTATTTGCATTTACTCGCTGTTTTGTTTTTATCGTATGTGGATGTGGTGTGCAGAGTTACATGTCGATGAATGCACACGCATGTCTATATACGTATATTACCAATTCATGCATTAATACTATTTTACTTTTTGTTATGGTCATGTAGAAAGTAACAAACATGAACCTTAATGGAAACCTATAGCTTTTCTTCCGTTTCTTTTTCTTAAATTGTTCTTCGAGAACAGCGTAGATGTATCTGGATTGCTCTGGGTATTACTATAGTACATTAAATGTGATCGGTGGTAGTAAAGGTGGAGATTGTTATTGAGTATGTATTGTTTCTATGATTTTCCTCACAAGATATTAAGCAAATAAACCTTATTCTGCGTAAGTTTGATTACTTCTGTCTATTACTAAATTTTCTTCAAATGTTTTCTCTCTCTGGTGTATGTGAATTGATGGCAGTGGTACATTTATTTAGGAATCACAGGCCGGGTTTGATTTACAGATGCTTCGTTATGGTACTATAAATATATATGCGGGGTCAGTTCCTTTAATTTCGTTTATTATTTTCGTAATGGACTGCACAAATTAAATTTTTAAATTCATCAGTGCCGCCTGTCTAAATATGAAAACAAAATATTGTTTGCGTTGAGTCTATTGCAAATTTTTGCAATTTATAATTCTAAACACGTTATTCTTCTAAACATTACATATCATAATCCTTTCTATTATAGGCACAAGCCTGAAGTTTTTGGGGAAGGGTTAGTAAATTACATCGACCCCAGTGCGTAACTGGTACTTATTTCATCTAGCCGAAAGGATGAAAGGCAAAGTCGACCTTGACGGAATTTGAACAACGAACGTAAAGACGGACAAAATGTCGCGAAGCATTTCTCCCGTCGTGCTAACGATTCTGCCAGCTCACTGCCTTAAAGTTATATTTATATTATCGACTGGATGATGTAAAGAAAATTGAGAAAGAAAATAAGAACATTATTGTGTGGATTAAGTGAGTTTTCTATCATTACGTATAGTTTGCTAAGAAATTAAAGAAATTATTACTTCGTGGTGTGCGGAATGTATTTACATACAAATCGTGGTTTTACACATATACATAAATGTATAAATAAGCATATGCATAAAGAAATGCTTATACATATGTATACGTATGTAAAGAGATACACACATACATAAAGCCACACACATACACACGCGCGCGTGCATATATATGTATATCTATATATATATATATATATATATTAATAGTTATCGCCAAGCCAACATGGCAGTCCCAAAATTAGGACGAAAGCTGCCGTGAATTAGCTCCAAGAAGCCCCCTGCTGGTTTGGCATCTGGTGGTTTGGCAACACCCTGAAACTAGTCTGCAGATGCCAAACCAGCAGGGGGACACTGCTGACCTCCCCTGTTCGAAGGTTATAAAGGACACAGGTTTCGTGTGTCACATAGCTAGCTAGAGGCGATGGCTTCTTGGAGCTAATTCACGGCAGCTTTCGTCCTAATTTTGGGACTGCCATGTTGGCTTGGCGATAACTATTAATTTCCA
>NC_068987.1:53407130-53411789 GCF_001194135.2 Octopus bimaculoides | reverse complement strand
ATATATATATATATATATATATACGTTAGAAGATTTATGATCAACAAATAACCACTTGCAGTACACATTAATCAGACTTAATGTATGAAATCGTATAATCACATGGAGATTCGAAAACTTCATATCTATATACATTTATATATTGATGTACACTCACATATGAGTAGATAAAACCATAATTGAAAAAAAAAAACAAGCGTGAGTATCCGTAATAATCATATGCATTAATACCAATATCTGTAATATCTAAATACATTTCCGTTGGGTCAACTATTGTATCCAGTTCGTAATTGAGATGCACTTGTGCCAAAAGCTTCTTAAAATGTGGAAAGTCCTTGGAACCGGCTAATCCAACTCTGTAGACAACCTATGCATCTTCCTCAAGAGGTGTACACTGTTGAATGCAAGCGAATTTGCAGATGTTACTTCAGAGTGTTCTTTCTCCTATACAGAATCTAGGGAAAAATTAGGACTCTTACACTCTCCGTTGAATTCACAGAAATCATCCGTCTTTTGACAGGCCATGATTTCTGTCTTGCAGCGCTGTCCAACGATAACTATCCTCTTTAAGAAGTAGTAGAATCGTTATGGTTTCCGCATTACACATACATAATTACCAAAATAAGTAAATATACATACAAATATATATATATATATATATATATATATATATATATATACACATACATACATGCATACATACATACATACATACATACATACATACATACATACATACATACATACATACATTTGTGTGCGTATTAATGTGAGGTGTGTGGTCTTTGTGCAGCTGATATTTCCATAAATATAGGCGGTGAGCTGGCAGAACCGTTTGCATGCCGGGAAAATTGATTAGCAGCATTTCGTCCGTCATTCTGCTCTGAGTTAAAATGCCGCTGATGTCCACTTTGCCGTTCATACTTTGGAAGTCGATACAACAAGAACCAGTTGAGCACTGGGGTTGATGTAATCGACTTACTCCTCCAGTGAAATTGCTGGCCTCGTGCCAAAATTTGAAACCATTATCCCAATAAATATATCATAGATTAAGTACTAGTTGCGTACTGGAGTCGATCTAATCGACTGGACCCATCTCCCCCAAAATTTCGGGCCTTGTGCCTAGAGTAGAAAATAAATATATCATAAAAATAATATCAATAAATTATTCTCTACGACATTATTAATCATTTTCAAGATCATAAATAGCAAGTAAAAGTCTGAAAAGAAAAAGGTCAAATTAGATTTTTTTACATCTTATTTTGTCTCTTATATTTATTCTCGTTTCATTGTTTGTATATTTATGTCAAACATTCTATGGGTATGTGATAATCAGAATAGATAATAAAACATAAATACAAGAAATGATCGATAATGTAAGTATATACGTGAAAAAGAAATAAAGGAAAACGGTGCTGATAAAGTGTCATATTCTTCTGATATTACTAAAATTACTTTACTTTTCAAAGCAAAAATTCATTTCATTCTGTCGGCTGAACACACACACACACACACACACACACACACACACACACACACACACATTCAGACACACACACATACATACACACATACATACACACACATACACATACACACACACACATACACACACACACGCACGCACGCAAAGAGACGCACGCACACCCGCAAATATACACAGGTGTGCAGTTAGTTGTAAATGTATACACTCACACACACACACATACAAACACACACACACACACACACACGTAGATGTGTGTATGTATGTATGTACGTATGTATGTATACATTTGTGTATTCATACCTGTATGTATTGCAAGCATAATAAAATTACAATGCAAAGACGTGGTAGCAAACAGTCACATATTTGCTTTTACGTTGAATGTCTGGAAATGAGAAAACAATTGAGCATTCTTTATAACGTTTCAATATACTTCCGTCTTCGGAAAGCAAGAATAAAGAGGGAGAGAATAGGAGGCAGATGAAAAGTTAGAGAACTCGAAAATAGTTTCAGCTTATTTCCCTCAATCTCTATTTTATCTTTCGAAGAAGAGCGTGTACTAGAAAATAATTACAATCATTTCCCATATGCTAAGCTTCAAACTAACATCTACTGTGCTTATCCTTCAACGCGTCTTATTTTTCGTCAACGTTATACTATATATATATGCTACACATTCAGATGGTAAATTCACTTTCATCCTCATGTTGTACCTAGAATTACTTGAAATTAATACCTTGACCATTTGAACAAAGAAACGCACACTCACACATACACGCACACGCGTATATATTAAGTCTTAACTATTAATAAAAATATACCGTATTTGCTGGTTTACTGGACGCTCCTTCGCGGTTGAAGGTTTCTCTGATTTGAATAGCGTCGCATCACGTCGATTGATTTTTTTTTTTAGATATAAATACACTGTATCTTGTATCTCTTATTCCTTCTTTCAATCGAAGCTTGCTAATTGGTATAGTGACTACTAGCTCTTTTCTAAAAAGATCATCACTACATTTAGTCATACACAATGTTTATTTCAACAGGATAATTTTTAAGGCCATGAGCCAATTTACCCTGATTGAAATTAGGTTACTGGCTGGTCCCATTCTCTCTTTCTCTCTCTCTCTCTTACTCTCTTTTATTATTCTTGTATAGTTTATTGTATCTAGTGGTAATACAGTCTAAAGTTTTGATTTCTGCTCAATATCCTATTTGTTGTATGCGCATATAAGACACAATGAAGAAGTTTTGTAGGGTTTTTTTTTGTTAGAAAAACTGCGTCCAGTAGCTATTTCCAGTATTTTGTTAACTGCTGTATTTTTTGCAGCGTGTTATTAAAGCCCTAAGTGCGGCCCAAACGCCCTACATCATCTAAAGCTTCTGGTAGTGAACCTAAGCGACAGAAAAAGGTTATGGCGTTCCATGAGAAGGCACAATTACTAGATATATTCCGGAAAGGTAAGAGTTATACTACAGTGTGTCACTATTATGTTGTCAACGAAAGCACCATACGCTACATAAAGAAGAACGAAGTGGTGATCAGAACTACCGTAACAGTAAGTTTCTGTGAAAGTACCAAAAAGATAGCGATAGTGAGAAATGAGCACTTCCTCAGGATAGGATCTGCCTTGGCATTGTGGATCAGCGACTGCAGGAAGAAAAACATCTTCCTTAACTTTAATATCATCCGCGAGAAGGCGAGAAAATTATACCAGGAGTTCGACAGAGGAGACGGAGTAAAAGGCACCGAGGAACCGCACTGGGGCTGAAGACTTTCAAACCAGCAAGGGAGGGTTTGTCCGTTTCCGGAAACGGTTTAAAACATAGTATGGGGAGACAGCATCAGCCGACAAAAAAAGACACCGAAAAGTACTTCGAGACCTTCAAGTAGATCATCGAGGAGAAGGGATAGAAGCCGGAGCATATTTTCAGTATGGAAGAGATTGGCTTGTTCTGGAAGAAGATGCCTTCCGGAACGAACATCATGGAAGACGAAGCCAGAGCACTAACATTTAAAGCACAGAAGAACAGAATGTTGCTAATTACGTGTCACACTGGTGCTGGCTTCATGATGAAACCAGGGCTTTTCTACAAATTTGCGTACTCTAGGGCCTTCAAAAATAAGAATAAGACTCTGCTAGCCGTCCACTGCTACCCGTCCCTTAGGCTTCCATTAACAAATGTCTAACCTTGAATTGGTTCCACCAATGCTTCATTCCTCAAGATAAGGAATACTTCTATTTGTTTGCATGGAATTCAAGGTGTTGCTTGTTATAGTTTATGCTGGTGTCACCCTTTGGATTTGAATCAGGAGGGAATTCAAGTCGAGTTCCTCCCTGCGAACACCACCACCCTCATCCAGCTTATGGACCAAGGCGTGATCCGTTCCTTCAAGGCATTTTACAAACGGAACTCTCTCCAACACCTTGTGGACGCAATAGATCAGGACGAGATTTTCATGATAAAGGAATACTGGCGAAGCTTCATAATCGCAACGTGTCCGTCAGTCATCCACGCTGATCTTAAAGACATGGAAAAAGAAACCCTCATCGCGTGATGTCAACAATGCGGTGAAACTGACTACTTGGTGGCGAAGATTTTAATGACATCACACAAGACGAGGTTAACGACTTCATTGATGCCCACTCTAAAACACTGATAGACGCAGATTTGTTGGTGTTAATGAAGACTGCCAGTGAAGAAGAGGAGGAAACGCCAGATCCAGAGGAGCATCAGATGAGCCTGGAAATCGAACGTGTGTCCAACCCTTTACGGATAGCAAAGAAATTACAATGGAAGACGGAAGAATAGGATCCCTGTATGGTTCGGTCTCTCCGATTTTAAAATGCCATCGATTCTGCGATGCAGACATATAAAACTTTCTTAACCACCATGAAGAAACAACGACTGCATCAGAATGATCCTCAAGCCCACCAAGGAAGACATGCACGAAGATACGACATCCTCTAAAAGACCTCAAGAAGATGCGTCACCTGAATTGCTTTAAATCTTCTTTGTTGTATCTTCTTGTATATTATTTTCATCATCGTCTCTTAAATCAATATCATTCATTATTGATAACAGTACACTTTACTTCAATTTTCATTAAATTATTATCAAATATTATATATATATATATATATATATATATATATATATAATATAATATA
>NC_068987.1:53403841-53405496 GCF_001194135.2 Octopus bimaculoides | reverse complement strand
TATATATATATCCGTATTCCCGAGCGTCATACTAATATATACTTTTGTTATTTACACCACCTGTCCTCGTCTGTTGTTATTTTTTGTATATTCTCCCATATATATATATATGTATATACATTCGTTTTGCAAGATTCTTGTTTATATTACCAGTTTATCCAATGAAAACACATTCACTATATATTTCATGTTCACTTGCTTCAGCTTTATTTATTTTTTTACAATTTTATATTTATTTTATATTAATTGTATTGTATCGTATTAATTTAAAATAAAGCTGAAGCATGTGAACACCAGATATATAGAACGTGCGTTTTCATTGGCTAAACTGGCTACATCACCATCCCCAAATACAACAATGTTTCATGGTGAGCTTGCAGAGGGGAAAAGCTATCGGCATAAACCTAAAAAAAGGTTTAAGGATGGCATAAGAACTGCTATGAAGTCAATTGGAATGGCTCCAAAAGATATAGAAGCCCTCGCTTCAGATCGAGTTGGGTGGCGAGCAGGGGTGTGGAGTGGAGTGAAAGCGTTTGAAGAGGCCAGGATGACGCAAGCGGGACTCAAGAAATGTTTGAGGAAAAATGTAAAGATCGAGAAGGTTAATGACAAGGACCTTTTTCTGTGCACAGTCTGTAACAGACCATGTCTGTCTTTGGCTGGCCTCAAATCTCACCTGCGAACCCATGGAAAACAAACTTCAGCCAGCTATTCTGATTATTTGTCTGATCACACGTTTGAATGTGGTGTGTGCCAGAGGGCTTGCAAATCCAATGGGGGTCTTAAAAGCCATGTTAGGATCCACAATAAGCAGAACTTACCTGCAGGTATTGGTAGTACAAATCAGAGGTGCAATCTGTGTGGGTAATTTTCAAAACATCGTCTGGTTTAAAAAGCCACATCAGACGCCATGAAAGGGCTAAGGTGTAGGTGCAGGAGGTGGTCAAACTCTGTATAAGGAGTAGACAACCACCATATATATAATATGCGTACACGTAGATGTGTCTAACTATGTGTGTGTATATGTATGTCTGTCAATACCAAATGTGAATGACTGACTCCTACTTTGAATCATTTGTCATGACAATGTCTTTCACCTAATAGTGTAGTAGCACCAAATCATGTATTATGTTTCAAAGTAAATACATAAATCTTCTATTCCTATATTCTTTATACAGAGAGATATGTACTTAAAGAACAAAATACTCATCATATTGATTTCATCACCCGAGAATAGTTACTTTAGCAATCCTATAACAAATCGATATTCATACATCTCATTAAATGTGCATAGTTCAAAGTTTCTATGTAGACTCAGAGAACTTATCTTCCATAATGTCATTGGCCCAAAATACTTCTTAAGAGCCGCTGTACTTTTATATTTTCATAGAGAAATGTTTTATATTTACAAGTGACATTTTAAAAACTAAGTTTGTTTTATATAGATATCTATGTTTAATTTCGTTAAAACAATTTATGCGCTGCTAAAACTATGCAAAACGCTGAACAGTTGCTGCAACTTTTATTGTTTCAATTACTTTTTAAAGATCAGATGTACGCTTATTGCAAAATATAGGGTCACCTTTGAAATCTATATATTTATTAGAATTGTATTTGTTTCGATCTATAAAATTTAATTTTATATATATATATAT
>NC_068987.1:53403317-53403688 GCF_001194135.2 Octopus bimaculoides | reverse complement strand
ACACACACACACACACACACACACACACACACACACACACACACATACATATTTTTGATGGGTTGAAGCAATTTAATGTTGGGAACATTAAAAAATAACATTTGAGGAAGATCAAATGCTCTCATTGGCGAACCCGGGAAATAATTCCGGATATCCGGACATTTAAAATCTATATGGAATTTTTAGCGGAACTATAACCCAACGCACAGACTAGAAAACTAAAGTTTCAATTGCTTACACACATACACAAACACGCACAAACATATATATATATGTATATACATCTATTTCTCTCTCTCTCTTTTCTCTCTCTCTCTCTCTCTCTCTCTCTCTCTATATATATATATATATATATATATATATATATATAT
>NC_068987.1:53395537-53402204 GCF_001194135.2 Octopus bimaculoides | reverse complement strand
CATATATATATATGTATACACCCGCCCTCAGCGTGTGTTAATCCCTAGCTAGTGATGAAAGCTCATTCTACTCGCAAATTACTGTATACTTTTCTAGCGACTTGCAATAAGCAAGCTGAAAGGAATGCATCGAAACCAAGAACATTCTGTCGAAAAGCTATATAATTGTTCAGCCACCCCTTATATTTTATTTAGGTAAATACAGAAAGAAGACTGCATATAATGTTTTTTTCCATCTACATATGTTCGATCCAGGAAAGACGATAGGCAAAGATAACCTCTGCGGAATTTTGAACTCATAATGGAGGAAATGCTGCTAAGCAATTTGCATGGCGTACTAATGAACCTGTGAGCTACTGTGTTACAGGCACGGGCATACATGCACACACACATACACGCACACTTACACATATTTATATATATATGTATTAATTCTATAATTTCAAACTGCGCTGGAAGCACAGCATATTAGTATTTTTTTTCTTATTGGTGATTAGAGCTGCTTCCGACATGATTCATCCTATCTATGATCATAATTTCATGACCCTATATTAATAGGTACGTGGCCATATATGCACATCACAGATTTATATATAAAAATAATTCAAGTAAAATATGTTTGTCCCTGGAAGTTGTCAGGAAAGTATATGGAGTTGATTGACATTGCAAGCAGAGCCGGGTGACTTCATAGATGTTACCAAGTTAATTAAATATCACGAGTGAGGCGCATTAGAAATATTTAATGATTACATTAAAACACAAAAATCTTTTAGAATACATGAAACACACACTCCTATCTAAACACAGACGTACACACACATGCAAACTTACATGCACGAATATATATATATATATATATATATATGTATATATGTATGCATATATATATATATACATACGCATATATGCATATATATATTATATGAACTCAGAAATACATATATACATATATAGACATAAATATATATACACTTATTAAACTTATATATGATTTATATACGTTAGTTATGTGTGTGTGTGCGTATATATATATATATATATATATATTATATATATACATGTATGTGTGGATATTTGTGCACGTACATGTATAGACAGATTTCCTCAAACATGCATAAATATATCTATACATACACACACACACAAACATATAATGAATGTATATACATGCATATATATGTATATCTATCTGCCTATGAACTCACACACACAGACACACACAGATATAAAATGTATGCCATATATTTATTTAGCATTATGTCAGTACTGATGATTAGATTGCGTATATTGCGCGGTTGATATTTCACGGAAAAAATTCTCTCTTAATTATTCTCAACTTCTACACTTTTGTTATTTACGAGTTACGGTAATATGAATTTGGCGTTGATTTATTAGAATTTTAACTTTGAAATGCGACTTCAAACGCCAAATGATATGAAATTTCAGCAGATTCTTTAACCACATTTTATCAAGGCACAAATGTACATGGGTTGTAATATCTACGGAACGACTGCAAAACCACTTAGATTTCAAAGAAACATTTATATGAATATTTGTATGTGTAAATTTAACTAAGCATATATAAAACCAAAGTAGTCATGCGAATGGAAGAATATTTTTAGATAAACATAAGGGAATATATATATAATACAGCTATATATGTCCTTAAATATATGCATATATGCATTTATATTCTTATGGTCACTTACATTTGTGTATATATATATATATATATATATATATATATATATATATATATATAAGTACATGTATATGTATGAGTATATGGATATAGAAAGCATTAAAAATATCTTTGATATTAATAATACGAGGTGATGGATGTTATGCAAAATTATTAACTTCTGAAGTTCATAACTTGTTCAGAATGAAACGATCAAATGTAACATGAAAGAACAAAAAAAATGAAGATATAATTTTAATGGATGTTTAAGAATACTAATGGCAAAAATGTATGCTCCCTTAAGTTAAAAGTCTGCGAAACCTGGATAGCTGTTACAGGACTATGATCGTACACGCGTGCGTGCACACACACACACATTGTATGTGACATTCATATATATTGTAAGGTGTGCTTTTTTTTGCTAAACAAAATTTCACTCTCACTTCAAAAAAAAAAAAAGCAAATAAACAAAATGAATACGACACTTATTAGTTTTCTGACCTTTAGCAGGAAATGTGTGAACGATGTGAAGGATTTCTATATTATTAAAGATTCAAAATAACTACATAAATAAATATTAAACTAAATGTACACAAATAAAATAAACTGCTATCTTCTCTCAAGTAGTGAGTTGTTAACCGGTTCATCAAAATTTACTGAACATTGTATATGCTGTAAATGTCCAAATGAAATAAATAAATGCAGAAGTAACACACTGCATAGCCATTAGCTGTTTAATATCAAATATAATGTAACGTAAATAACTGAATACAAAATAAAAATTCAGCAATGACAATAGACACTAATGAAGATGGTAGACACTTGATGAATAGTAACTGTTTGAATATCTGGTCTAGTTATCTTCCGGACAGAGTGGTACTCACAAATAAGGAGTAAATACTGAGATTTAATTATTCTATGAACTAACTGTACACTTTGTTTTGAATATCATTTTCTTTAACTTATCTGCCATAACATCTGTTAAATGCTGATTCTCACTTCTGTATGAAAGAGTTTTCTTGTTGTTACGGATATATATCTGTGTTCAAAAGTTGTAATATTTCAACAAAATAAGACAAATGCATGGAGGATATGTTGTTGGCACTCCGTCACTTACGACGTTGAGGGTTCCAGTTGATCCGATCAACGGAACAGCCTGCTCGTGAAATTAACGTGCAAGTGGCTGAGCACTCCACAGACGCGTGTACCCTTAACGTAGTTCTCGGGGATGTTCAATGTGACACAGTGTGACACAGTGTGACAAGGCTGACCCTTTGAATTACAGGCACAACAGAAAGATGAAGTAAGAGTGAGAGAAAGTTGTGGTGAAAGAATACAGTAGGGTTCGTCACCATCCCCTGTCGGAGCCTTGTGGAGCTTTAGGTGTTTTCGCTCAATAAACATTCACAACGCCTGGTCCGGGAATCGAAACCGCGATCCTATGACCGCGAGTCCGCTGCGGGCCATTGCGCCTCCGCATGGAGGATATACATCGTTATAATTCTATTTGACTGTACTTCCGTTCCTATGCAAAGTATTAATCACTTATGTGCAACATAAGTAAATATAAATAGATGGAGGTCGATTTAAATAGAATTATTATCCTCTAGAATTATCACCATATAGAATGGATCTGTTCAGTTTGGTGCACAAATTTTCAAATTAATTTTTAAAAACTAATAAGTTTGAAACTTAGTTTACTGGTGGAATGTTTCACGCAGAACACGGCATAGCTTGAACGAACATTTTTGACAAAAATTGGTATTTTAGAAGTTATTTCGTGTTAAAGTTGTATTTGGGTAATTTCAACCAATCAACGACGTGTATTCAGTTGATGAAAACTACTGCTGTTTGCGAAGATGAACAACTTCTGGGTCAACTCTGCTAAATATCACCACTCTGTATATTCGTATGTCGAGCGAAGACGATGCCACACTTATTCTTTCTTCTTTTCTAGTCAGCACCATGCATTCCTTATTCTTTCCCTCCCTTCTACACTATCAACTAGAAACCAGTGAGCAAACTTGTCACTGCCACTACAATTAACATATTTTACGGCGTATAAGCCGCTACTTGTTTCGTTTTACCTTCATGTTTTAATAATGTTATCTTTTATCTAATAAAGACTTTTATATTGACGAAATGTGTTCGTTGTTGATTATAGTAAGATAAAATCATAACAATAACAATACATCTCACAGTTGTAAAATATGGTATTTTGAAACTACATACACGTCAACAACAAAAAAGCCAGCTGCGGACTCGTTAAACTATAGGTCTTTTAAACACCGATGCGCTTTATGTGTGGATAAAACACCGATGTCGGGCAAACGAGTAAATATATGCTATTTTACTTGTTTCAGTCATTTGACTGCGGCCATGCTGGAGCACCACCTTTAGTCGAACAAATCGACCCCGGGACTTATTCTTTGTAAGCCTAGTACTTATTCTATCGGTCTCTTTTGCCGAACCACTAAGTGACGGGGACATAAATACACCAGCATCGGTGGTCAAGCAATGCTAGGGGGGACAAACACACATACATATATACAACGAGCTTCTTTCAGTTTCCGTCTACCAAATCCACTCACAAGGCTTTGGTCGGCCTGAGGCTATAGTAGAAGACACTTGCCCAAGATGCTACGCAGCGGGACTGAACCCAGAACCATGTGGTTGGTAAGCAAGCTACTTACCACACAGCCACTCTTATTCCTTCCTTGTTGATGTTGATCCTTCAATATTTACTGGTTCCTCCGGCGAGAGAACCAAAAACAAAAACAAATCGTGTAATATGCAACACAGGCAGTAAACAAAAAATAAAATAGAGTGGTGAAATTTAGTAGTGATGACCCGGAATTTGTTCTTCTTCGATTATTATCGCAAACGGTAGAAGCTTTCATCAACTGAATACACATCGTTGATTAGTTGAAATTAAACAAATACGACAACTTTAACACGAAAAATCTTCTAAAATACCAAATTTGTCAAAAATGTTCAAATTAAACCGTGTTCTGCGTGAGACATACCACCAGTATACGAAATTTCAAACTGCTTAGTTAAAAACAATTAACTAAAATATCTGTGAGTCAAATTGAACAGATCCTATAGAATTCAAACAGAATTATCACCACTTTCTTTTTTTCTGAAATAAAACAATTCATGAAACACAAAATGCAGATCCGTAACCAAAACTGAACAAGTTCGCTCCAGCATTTAATAAATGATAGATTTGACATATGTTAGAGAACTTCAGAATTTGCATCACGCTCTGTGGCTTTACAGGATCCACAAGTATATCAACCATCTCCATATAAAACGCTCTTTTACCGCATCTCTTTCTATACTCGCTTTCTGTAACTAAAGGCACATATTGAAACTGAACCCACAGTTATGACTTTAAGCATGAATTATTTAAGTAACCCTGTGTAAAAAAAAGTCCATTTGCTTTGTACGCCACGTAATCCTCTACTGCTTGATTGAACTTTCTACATGCAAAGCAAAAGTAATTTCATTATAAATATATACATATACACATACATCAAAACATGAAACAAGCATTTTTAAAAGACATAGAATCACACCCAAATAAGAACAATTGAATACATGAATACTAGAATATAACGGTTATTTTTCTACATCTAATATGTGAAATTCTCTAGAGTATGTCATCTAAATGTAAATGCACGAATGCTCTTGAACCCGTGGTTGCTCACACGCTCTTCAATGGGCCTCTCTCCCTGTTAGGGTGGCTATAGTCTCGTTAGGCTTGTATCCGATTCACAAAACTACTATAAGTCCCATTGATTTTACTTTTGTAAGTGATTACTGCCTTCGTAGTGCAGAAATATTCTACGATAGACCCGGCAATACTGAGTACACACATGCAGACACGGAATATCAGTCCCACCACAAAACGTAAGAAGTGATAGACTCGTCTCTATATGGTATAACATTTTAGAAGTCTTCTGAATGAAAAAAAGTGCATGATATTAGGGAAATACAATATCGGTAACTATACGGAATATTTACGCCAATAATGCCTTTCATGATCGAACGTATTGATGAGAGCTGAAAGTAAAACACAAACACAAACGAAACGGAATTCAGATTCAAAGAAATTATAGAAATAATAATTATAAGCCTCCATAATGGTTGTAATAACAGCAATAATCTCCATAGCAGCATCCTTGTCGTCGTTATTGTAACAGGTAGTTGTTGCTGTTGTTGTATTCTTCTTCTTCTTCTTCTTCTTCTTCTTCTTCTTCTTCTTCTTCTTCTTCTTCTTCTTCTTCTTCTTCTTCTTCTTCTTCTTCTTCTTCTTCTTCTTCTTCTTCTTCTTCTCCTTCTTCTTCTTTTCTATATTAGTATTACAATTATTATTATTATTATTATTATTATTATTATTATTATTATTATTATTATTATCATTATTATTATTATTATTATTATTATTACTATACGTAGGAGTAGTAGCAGCGGCAGCAGCGGCGGCGGTAGCACCAGCATTATCAGTAGAAGTAGCAGCAGCAGTGGCAGCAGCAGCAGCAGCAGCAGCAGCAGCAGCAGTAGTAGTAGTAGTAGTAGTAGTAGTAGTAGTAGTAGCAGCAGCAGCAGCACTGGTAGAAATAGAACTGTTGTAATATTACAAACCAATAAGAGAACGAACTTCCATGGACATTGAGCTGCATCAGTGAGTGTATATGCATAGCATTTATTCAGGTTAATGAGCAGTGATGATTATTTGCTGCGCTGTTCGTTTGCTAGATTGCACAATAGCTGTATTTATTCTAGTTCATTAGACGAACACTATAATTTAGGTCGAAGATGGCGTACAATATGTAATGTGATTATGGAGAGATGGAGGTAACAGTACACCGACAGTAAACACACACTCACCTGTACTGTAAATGGACAAATAGTCCATAAAAAAGTAAATGTAGAGCTATATATAAATGCAAATACACACACGCACACTCACTATATATA
>NC_068987.1:53378219-53394812 GCF_001194135.2 Octopus bimaculoides | reverse complement strand
GAGTCTGTTCCGTTGATCGTATCAGCTGGGACCCTCGTCGTCGCAACCGACTGAATGCTCCTTTTATACACACACACACACACACACACACACACACACATATATATATATATATATATTTATGTATGTATATATATATATATATATATATATGGTGGTAGCAGTGAACTGTATCAGACTGCCAGAAGGGAACCTAGGAGACAGGTTTGTTTAGCCAGAGGGGAAGCAGATAAGAAAAACTTTGCCAATGTTCTGCACCGTGAGGACCAAAGACTTGAGGTATTTCGTGTTGCAAGACAGTGCGTGAGAGAGAATCGTGATGTCGTAGGAGAGAAATGTGTCCGCATGGATGATGGTTCACTTGCACTAAGTGTGGCTGCAAAGAGAGAGGTTTGGAGACGTCACTATGCAAGTTTGTTCAATAAAGAGAATGGATGGGAGAAAGAGAGTCTGCCGAAGTCGACCCAAAAGAGGGACCTGCTATCCGAGTTGATAGTACCATGGTAGATAAAGCAATTAAGAGTATGAAGACAGAGAAAGCTCCGGGCCCATCATGAATCACTGCAGAGATGATCAAAATATCTGGCAGTGTCGGCTATAGCCTAGTGACCCGTATAGTTAACCAGGTGATACACGAAGGAGTCATACCCAATGACTGGTGTAGCAGCACCATAGTCAATTGCTACAAAGGTAAAGGTGATGCCATAGATAGAAATAATTACGGAGGTATCAAGTTGTTGGATCAGGTAATGAAAGTCACGGAGAGGGTCATAGCCCAACTAGTTAGGGAGAGAGTCAGTTTAGATGAGATGCAGTTTGGGTTCGTGCCAGGGGAAAGTACCACTGATGCTATATTTCTGGTAAGACAGCTGCAGGAGAAATACCTAGCCAAAGATAAACCTCTGTACCTGGCTTTCGTTGACATGGAGAAAGCCTTTGACAGGGTGCCCGGATTCCTTATCTGGTGGTCAATGAGGAAATTTGGGATAGAAGAATGGTTAGTGAGAGCTGTGCGAGCCATGTACAGGGATGCTGTCAGTAAGGTGATGGTTGGCAACGAGTACAGTGAAGAATTCCGGGTAAAGGTAGAGGTCCACCAAGGTTCAGTCCTCCCCCTCCTATTTATCATAGTCCTCCAGGCAATAACACAAGAATCCAAGACAGGATGCCCCTGAGAGCTCCTCTATGCTGATGACCTTGCCCTAATTGCTGAGTCACTATCAGAACTAGAAAAGAAGTTTCAGGTGTGGAAGCAAGGACTAGAATTGAAGGGCCTTAGAGTCAACCTAGCTACACCAAAGCCCTAATAAGTAGGAAGGTAGATAAAACACAAACCCTTTCAGGTACATGACCTTGCTCGATCTGTAGAAAAGACGTAGGTAGAAACTCCATAATATGTACCCAGTGTAAGCTATGGACACATAAGAGGTGCAGAAATATTAAAGGAAAGCTAAGAAGTAAGATAGTTTTTGTATGTGGCAGATGCTCAGGAGCAATAAACATTGAAAATGTGCAGAAAACAACCTTTGCCACATTACAGGGAGAAAGACTAGAAGTGGTTCATAGCTTCCGCTATCTAGGTGACCAAGTTAGTAGAGGAGGAGGGTGCGCTGAAAGTGTAGCTGCTAGAATAAGAATAGCCTGGGCAAAGTTCAGAGAGTTCTACCTCTGCTGGCGACAAAGGGCCTCTTGCTCAGAGTAAAAGGCAGACTGTATGACGCATGTGTACGAACAGCCATGGTATATGGCAGAGAAACAAGGACATGCGTAAGCTCGCACGAAACGAATCCAGTATGCTCCGATGGATCTGTAATGTCAGTGTGCATGCTTGACAGAGTGTGAGTACCTTGAGAGAAAAGTTGGACCTAAGAAGCATCAGTTGTAGTGTGAAAGAGAGATAATTGCGCTGGTATGGTCATGTGGCAAGAATGGATGAGGATAGCAATGTGAAAAAGTGCCACAACCTAGCGAATGAGGGAGCCTGTGGAAGAGGTAGACCCAGGAAGACCTGGGATGAGGTAGTGAAGCACGACCTTCGAACATGAGGCCTCACCGAGATGCAGTGCGTGAGAAGACCTGGCAAGCCAAGTGAGACCATAACCCGTGGCCTCTGCAAGGAGTGTAGCCAGCTTACTTATTCGTATCTTTACTTCATTGGGCACTAAACTCTGCTTGCGAAAACTTGTTGAGGCATATGTGAAATCGAAATCGAACCAAATTCGATGACTGGCACTCATGCCAGCCTCTCCTTCATTGGACACCGAATTCTGCTTGCGAAAACCTGTTGGGGCAAGTGAAATCGAATTCGAAATCGTAATTGGACCATATTCGATGACTTGCAATTGTGCCAGTGGAGCACTAACAGCACCGTCCGAGCGTGATCGTATATAGTACCATTTGAGCGTGATCATTACTAGCGTTGGCTTACTGGCACATTCGAGCGAGATCGTTGCCAGTGCCACTGGACTAGCTCCTGTGTTGGTGGCACGTAATGAACACCATTTTGAGCGTGGCCGTTACCAGTACCGCCTGACTGACCCTCGTGCCTGTGGCACGTAAAAGCACCCACTACACTCTCGGAGTGGTTGGCGTTAGGAAGGGCATCCAGCTGTAGAAACTCTGCCAGATCAGATTGGATCCTGGTGCAGCCATCTGGTTCACCAGTCCTCAGTCAAATCGTCCAACACATGCTAGCATGGAAAGCGGACCTTAAACGATGATGATGATGATGATGATGATGTTAATATATATAGATATATACACAGGAGTGCCAGTGTGGTAAGTAGCTTGCTTACCAGCCACATGCCCCGGGTCCAGTTCCACTGCATTGTACCTTCTACTATGCCTTGGGCTGACCAAAGCCTTGTGAGTGGATTTGGTAGACGGAAACTGAAAGAAGACGAGCCACTCCACTTAGGTGTTGGTTTTGTGATCAAAACACAAATAGCTAGAGCCCTTCTTCCTCTACCCAATCGTATTTTTGTTCGCATCATGACACTAACGTTGGATCTTGATCATATCTCTCGTGCTATGCTTGTCACTTGATATGCTCCAAACATGGTCAGCACTGAGTAGGATAAATTTTACGACCAACTCCTTATGGGCGACTTTAACGCTCGTGGTAGAACTGACTATCAAGCATGGGATTGTGTAATTGGTCGCCATGGTCTAGGTCGAATGAATTACAGTGGTCCGCGTGTGCTCTCCATCTGCAAGGAATCCAGTCTAAGCATCACACATATCTTTTTGTCAATAGCAAACTTGTTGTAAGACGACCTGGATGCATTCTAGATCTAAGGATTGGAATCTTATAGACTATGATATCACTAAGGAACGAGATATTAGGGACTTTAACATTACACGTTCCTTTCATAACACCTGCTATCTATCTAACCATGTTCTTCTCCGTAGCGTGGCTACGTTCCATCTGAAACACACAAGACTACAAAAGCCATCAGTGCCTAAGCGTATTAATTCTCTGCCTTTGAAAACTGTTGAAAAGCAGGCTGAGCTCTCTATCATGTTGGACTCTGCACTCAACACAGTGTATATCAATGATGACCTAGGATTCTTGGAAGGCTCTGCGTAATGCAACGCACTCTTTTCCTGGAGAGGTTCTCGGACTTCCTGTTCGTAAACATCAAGATTGGTTCAATGATAGCGACACAGATGACCAACAATTGATAGATAAAATGCACAGCACTCACAAACATTGGATAATGGATAAGAGCACATCCAGAAAAGAAAATGCCTACAAGAAATGCAGAGATCAGATCCAACATGCTCTGAGACAGACGAAGGAGGCTTGGTGGTCTTTCAAGGCTACTGATCTCTAAGAAGCTGCAGACAGAAAGGATTCTAAGGCCTTTTGTGATGGCTTTACGAAAGTCTATGGTCCTCAATAGCACGTGTTACTCTTATTTTTTCATCGAATAGAAAGAAACTCCTGATTGACAAATCTGACATCCTGAAATGATGGAAAGATCACTTTGAAGCCATGCTGAACTCCACCTCAGTCACTAGTGACGACATCACAACAACTGTTACACAATACATTGTAATACTGGAACTGACTCTGGAGCCAACCTTTCTGGAAGTGGTAAACTATTAAACCGATCTCTTCTGGTAAAGCACCTAGTAGGGATGCTATCTTTCCTGAAACGTACAAACATGACGGACAGAAGCTTTTTTTAGGAAACTACATGACCTCTTCATAAACATAGGGAAGGTAGGTCGTGCAGCATAGGGCGTCAAAAATTCCTCAATTCAACGTCTGTATAAGAACAAAGGCAACAAAAAGTGTCTGTGATAATTTTTGAGGAATATCACTTCTGTCTATTGCTGGTAAGATGCTTGCTCGACTCATTCTTCATAGGATATATCAAACACGTTGTAAATGATATCTATTCAGAATCACAGTGCGGATTTCGGTCTCGTCGTGGCACTGTCGATATGATATTTTCCCTCCGATAAGTCTTGGAGACGGTACGTGAGAAAAATCAAGAGTTCTTGATATTCGTTGACCTTGCCAAGGCATTCGACAATGCTAACCAGCAAGCACTATGGAAAGTTCTGAAGAAGCTTGATATTCCTGACAAGATGTTGAATGTTATCGTCTCCTTTCATGAGGACATGGAGGCTGCTGTCGTGTCCGCTGGGGAATCTTCGGCTTCCTTTGATGGTATAAACGGCACAAAAGCAGGGTCGTGTTATGGCTCCTGTTTTGTTTCCACTCTTCTTTTCTGTGATACTGTGGCATGGTTGTGGCGACATACAAAGTAGTGTCACGTTCCATTTTCGAACAAACGGTGGACTATTCCATTATCAGCGTTTCAAAGCCAGAACACTGCTGCGCACTAGTATCATTCGTGATCTAACTTTTGCAGATGATGCGGCACTAGTGGCGACCTCTTTAGAGGAAGCTCAGGAACTTCTAAACCGGTTTTCTGCTGCATGTAAAACCTCTTGTTCGGCTATCAGCATGAAGAAGACTGGAGTAATCCAACAACCTTGCCCTACTCCTAAACACATCCAAGGTGTCAAGGAGAGGCCACCGGTTCGCAATTTTCCCGACATCCCTATGCAGGTTGATCAGAAAAGCCTAAATTGCGTGAAGCCATTTACATATCTTGGTACTGAAGAGAATTTGAGCGCTGTCCTTGATGATGAAATCTTCAACCGTCGGCCATACTGGAGCACCACCTGAAGGGTTTTATTCGAAAAAATCGATCCCAGGTCTTATTCTTTGTAAGCCTAGTACTTTTTATCAGTTGTTTTGATGAACCGTTATGTTATGGGATGTGAACACACCGACATCGGTTGTCAAGTGATGGTAGGGGCAAACAGTGACATAAAGACGGACACGCAAATATGTATGTTGTTTCTTTGTGTTTGTTCTTCGTATTTTTGGATTTACTATATGTATATTGCCTTAGTGTACTGGAGAAAGTGATATCAAAATCGATTCACAGAAAGCTGGAATATCCTAAATGTCACTCCTAAGCTATTAGCGTGGGTCTGGATGTGCGCGTGTATATATATAACAAGCAGCACGCTAATACCATAGGAGTGATATTTAGCATTTTCCAGCTTTCTGTGAGTCGATTTTGATAAAAAAAAATTTCCCACCTTATTTGTATACTAAGGCAACACCATTGTTATGTTTTTATTATTCTCTGTAGCATCATTTCGCTTTGTTTATTTCAAATTCTTGAGGTTTTGAATGAAAATAGCCTATCTAGACATTTTTTCAGAAAATGAAGGCTAATGATGCATATTAAGCATACATTGAGTATATATTTAACATAAAACCATAAAAATATTATAACATTTGTTGATATAATGAATTATTTAGCCACATGAGTGCCATTTCAACGGATAGCTTCAAAAACCCTATTAGTCATGGAATTTGTCAATTTCTTAATAGTAGCAAGCTGGACTGCTTCTGATCTACCTTAGATAGTGGCCCATAAGACATGTATGTCATCTAGCCAGGGATTCAAGACCACCTTCAGGAGATTGCAGTAGGGGGCTGCCGCCAATTTAACCACCTCAGGCGCCTTGACTGAACCAAAATATCATGTCTGTCTCCAATGATACCAGCCCACAACTTGATTTCCCCACGCTGTTGTTGACGTCGGAAACGTTGATGACGTTCATCTCAAAAATCGACTCAGTCATTTTCCCAACCGTTAGGTCCGTCAAGGTTCGTCCTGGTTTCGTCAGTAAACAGAACACAACCCATGTCTAACGTCATGTACTTTTGGGCCCATTGCAGCCACAAACTCCTTTGAAGAGACATTGTCCAGAACATGCGATTTATAGTGGTGTTCAGTACATGAGGAAGTCTGGAGGCGGTGAAAATGGCTTTCCTCGTTTGTCCAGGTTTCCCATGTAACTTGCGGCCAATATGCCTTAAATCCATAGCTGTCACAGTCTTAGAGGTCCAATAATCGGATCGCTTCTTCCTTGGCACTCATATGGCTTTATAACTCATTATGCCAATAAATATTATAACATTATGGTTTTCTGTTAAATATAAACTGAATGCATGCTTAATATGTATCATTACCCTTCATGTTCTGAAAGAAAAATGTCTAGATTAGCTATTTTCATTCAAAAGCTATTGCCGCGCTTCACCCCAAAACTGAATTATCTGAAATAAAAAAAGAAAGGATGTTACACAGAATAATGAGAACTTAACAATGGTTTCGCCTTAGTTTGCAAACCAGCTGGGAAAATTTTTATAAAATCCAATTCACAGAAAGAGGCTGCAATCCTAAATTTCACTTATAAGCTATTAGTGTAGTTCTGGGTGTAAACCATACAACTCTTGATGCATTCCCGTAAATTTTCGTAGCTAATCTAACATATATTGGTTAGGATAAAAAGCAATGGGTTGCTCCTTTGTTTGGTTCACGAAAATGATCTATCTTCATTGATATTCCTGATATAACAGTCAGCTAGCTCCATAGATGTTCCCACGTGTGTTTCCAACCAGTGATGGCATCAAAATCAACTCTGCTTGACAGACAACTTCAACTGTTTTGGAAGTTATAATTGACTCTATATTCAACATAATGCAATTATGTAAATTATGAAGAGTTTTCTTTATGTAATTTGTATTAAATGAAAATAAACTTTCCCTTCGTGTAACAGCTTTAAAATTGAATTACCGAGGAAAACACTTTCCTTTATACTTTCTTACTTTTGTCGTGGGTAGATACATTTTTGATTTTATATTTTATTTATTCATAGATAGTTTACAATTATTCATAAAAATATTTTTCTTCTTGTTATATATCGCCTGTGGATATGTAATTTATTTCCAAAATGTGTTTACCTCGCAAATTTCATTGTCGCTTCTTTTAGGTCTTCAACTTTTCATTACAAGACACGGTGTATGTTTTTCATATTTATATATTTTCAAAGTAGAAGATGGAAAAAAAGTTAATACACAAATGTGGCAACGAGAAAATGTCTCTAGATGTATATATATTTTAGATTCTTTTATATATAAATATATATATATATATATATATATACATTATACCTTTAGAATGTTATGAAATGTTTTCTGATGCGGAATTTCTTCTGCAGGAGAGAAGTAAGTGTTGAGGATGCTGAAATCAACTATTTCTTGGAAAGCGACAAAAGTTTGAGTCTTAACAATCTTAACATCAATGGACCTTAAAAATAGCTCTTGAATATTATTACAGTACCACATCTTCTGTACACTTGAATACAACTACAGTAACACGATACAAAGAAATGTAGACGCATTCGAAAGTAGAAACTGCGTCAGTAACCGGTAGGGTCCAAAAACATTAAAATAAGTACATTTACAACAACTATCGTATTTTAAAGGTATCACATTTCAATCGTATTAATATACGAAATTACAGTGGATAGTGGAAAACAAATAAGTAACAACTCACAACTACACCTACTGCAATGCACTCTATAATATAACAATGACTTCATTTGATTGCAGAGTTTATTTCTTCAATATTGAAGGGCATGCTGCATCTGTGGCATCTATGCATAACATATACTTATTAAAAAGAGTATCTAAGCGCTCATCTTGTTACATGAATCTGAGACTGCTTCCGAAATATATATTTGTTTTACTATATCTTTGCCGATAAGCTATTTTGATTTTGTGACGTTCGTAAACAAAATCCTTTCATGCTTCCGAGTTCACATATATGTTAATGAAACCATAGGACATCTTAATATCTAAATTAATGCAGGAATTCCATAGCACATGGTCTTACATGGCATCTAACATTTATAATGGAGCCATATCGGAATCTTAGAGTAGTTTTCTTGTTCAGGAAATATTTCGCTTCTGATTAAGGACTGAATATTTACAATGTTCACAAACAATCATGTAATACTCATCTCTAATCTGCGGCACTGCTGCCACGCACACTCACACAAAAGAGCAACTACACCCATGTACACACATTCCGCAGACTGCATCTAAGTTAGAGATATCTAAATGATCTTTGAAACGCAAGTCTTCAATCAAACTGCGACATCTATCGAACAGTAAATGCACCTTTTATCAACAGCCACCATTCTTGGGAAATGCTTAGTTAATTGCAACGAGTCTTTCTTATTGTTAATCATATTTTGGTTCGCCTCTAGTTAATATCCAGAATCTCTATGAGATAATATCCAGAATCTCTATGAGATAATATCCAGAATTCTATGTTCCATAAACGCCAACACTCCCGAATTTCCACCTTGTTCCCTTCTTTTTCCTGTCGGTGTGTTGTATTTGAAAAGCAGTGTAGGAATAATGTACTGACTATTACTCAGTTATTTCTACATTAAATAAAATGTTTCATATGTGTATTCTTCTATATTGTTTAAACGGAATTAATAATATACCCTTATATACTTAAAACTATTCGACAAATTAAATTGATTTTAATGTTAGCTTTGGAATAACAGATATATATGAAAGAGAAATATATGTCCCTCGTTATTTTAATTTTCAGTTAGCCTAGGATCCGAACTTTATTCCGAACAGCGGAATTTAGTGGGAAAACTCTAGTCTAACATCGAGAATATTGCCTTATAAACAAACATCGAACGAACAACTACTTGCTGAGCAGTCGTCCGATACTTATTTTCTATAACTATTTATCTACTGACAATCTCTGCATTTCCTCTCCATTATCAAATACTTTTACAACAGCAAAGGACTTGCAGACACTGAGATCACATAAAACCATTTATGAAAGAATACGAAACACCAAAGCTACCGAATCGAACATCAACCGCTCTTAGTTACTTATTATTTAAGCGAAAATGTATTGGTAAACGGCATTTAAAATAAGAAATAAGTAAATTCCTTTATTTCGAAATATATAATAAACAACGCTTTAACTAGCCAATCTACAAAGTTCAGAAGATGAAGAAGGAACTTATTGCATAAATATAAATCTCTATATTTTTCTGTATGCTGGTGAAACTAAGTCTAGATCAAACAGTTATAATTATATACTAGTCTAAAATAGAAAGAGAATCACATTTATTTGTCGAGTAAGGATATATTTTTATGTGTTCTTTTAATGTATTTGTCCTCACTGAGTTTAATAAACTTCAAACTGTATTTGATATAAAAATGGCTACTAGACAAAGTAATAGTAAAATATTCTCTACAAAAAAGTAATAATAAAACATCCTTAAAGTAATAAATGGAAATATTATTGGAATTTGACTCTTGACTGCTGTGACGACTAGTTGTTTATTTCCTTCTCTAGTAAATGTAAAATATATTAAATATTTCATTTTCAACATACAGGAATAGTTTTAGCATCTACTAAGTGCATTTAGAGACATATCCTTTTTTTTATATATATACATACATATAATGATTGTGTTCACACTTTATTTAGATTCTTAACACACATTTCTGAAATAAACTGAATGTACAACAGAAAGATTTTTTTCATATTGACCTTATCTTTAGAAACAATGCGTTTATAAATGTTTACAAGAGCATCAAGATTCTATCAGTTTTATCTCCGATTAGTATCAGGTATTTCTTGCTGTTTGCATAGTACGGAGAAGCTGCTAGTAGCCTAATCTTTAAAAGGTATTGATAAACACCGATGATTATCCGACGATTAGCTCAACTGAAATGTAACGTACAGCTACATATTTAAAAAAAAAAACTTCATATCGCAATACAACTTTAATACTTTGAAAAAGATTATAAGTCCATTAGCAATTAATATAATGATCTCATAGATTTAGACCCCAAAATGACTGTAATATCGGACGAAGGTAAAATGAAAAGCAATGAAGCGAGAGAGAGTCCAACAGAGTGGTGGAAAAGAGGAATTGAATACTTTTATATATATTTTTCCGTTTCTACTCTTGGCACAACGCTAGAAATTTTGGGGGAGGGTTCCACTTAATTAGATCGAACCCTCTCGCAACTGGTACTAAATTTACCGACCCTGAAAGGATGAAAGACAAAGTTGACCTCGGTGCAGTTTGAACTCAGAACGTAAAGACAGACGAAATACCGCTAAGCATTTCGTCCGGCGTGCTAACGTTTCTGCCAGCTCACCGCCTTGAATGAATACTTTTATTTTGATATTTCCAATGTAAACATGTATTCTACAAGAAGATGAATAACACTTTTCTCTCCAAAAAACGTGAATTCTATTGTGCAAAGGATATATAATATAAAGAGATTGTTATAGATAGATATAGATATACAATAACATGCTATTATGATTCAACTGAAAACAATTGCTCTAGAGAAAAAGAATACGCTACTTGATATATTGTTTAAAGAGAGAATTTAGATAATCTCCGCCTGATTGACAAAGATTGTTTAGCTATTATTGTAATCGCTATATTACTTATCTGACTGACATTTTTTTATATACACACACATACAAGCATTCGCACACACACACACACACACACACACACACACACACACACGCATACACACACACACACACTACTTACTCACACACGCACTACTTATTCACACACGCACTACTTATTCACGCACGCATCACTCATTTACACACATGTGTGGGTGGGATTTTTGTGCACCTGTATATTATTTGAACCCTAACCTACTAAATAATTATATATAAAAACATTATTCTCCACATTACATGGTACTTATGTATGACAGTAATTTACATATATACAGGAAACACAATTATATATATTTTCACATTTTTATCGAAGAATAAGGATAACAAGTTCTATGATTATTTCCAGTTCACCATTTCACCATTGACAAACAATTCAATACGATGAGAGTGATAAAGATATAGCCAGAGAGAGAAAGAAAAAGAATTATGGAAATGTTCATGTTGCCATCATAGTAACTTATCAACTCTAAATACCACCTACTACCTTCTGTGTTTATAAATGTATGAACAAACAAACGAGCGATTCACTAAAATGTAGCTAGATCTGGTGGAAACTGCACCCTATCTTCCCTCAAATCACACTGCAAAGCCCCGAATATATATATATATATATATGCCCTTCGGTTGGTTAATAATGGAAATATTTTAATGTCAATACCATTGACAGAAGATCATTGCGGCACTCACTTCAGTCATTGGCTCAAAGTAACTTTTCAAATGTAAGCTTATTGTAAAGGCATTATGGCTCGTTTACACAGAATATTATTGATTTTTGTCCTCAATCCTCTAACTAGAACTGCATATGTAAGGAATGATCTCAAAGAGATCAGGCCTGAATAATATAGTATTAAATATAATTCATAGTAACTCAACGTAACGTTTGTCATTTGTACTTTCCTCACATAGAGACCTTTCTATAATATTATTTAAGAAACATGTAAGAATTTGTCATTTTCTTCTTTTTTAGAATAAAAACGTTTTTAAGCTCCTTTTTCGATATTACGGAAAGGATCTTCGTTCACCTCCAAACAGGTAAAATTTTTATTGGTTCTCTCTTCTTCGGGTTTTAAATAAAATCAGATCAGGCAGCATGAACTATTTTAAAAACTAATCCAAAAGCTTTTTGCTATATAAGTCGTGCAGCTAAAAATGATTAAATTTTTCTTAATTTGCTTCTAAGCTGTTAATCATTACAATACTACATCTCAATAAAATGATATTTTATGTCATTTTACACGGAACATGTTCATAAGACGAGCAAGATATAGGATTTACAGATATATTTTTGCTATGTAAAAAAAGGTATAACCAATATCACAGAGGGTATTGCTGCCTCCGTTAAGAATATACAGTGGGATAATTTAGTATGAGGCGAAAATATGTAAAAAAAAAAAAGAATGCTTTTTTTTTTCTAATCCTTAATACCTTAATATAGTGAAATATGTTTAGCTAAACTGTTGGTTTATTACGTGTGAGAAACTTCATGACCTTACGTATTAAGACTAAATGTTCAAAAATATTTGAGTTATAGTTGCATTACTATCGTCCATATAACCTTCAGTAACATAACATGTTGTAATGGGAATTGATGGGACATCGAATGTCCTCCCCCTATATAAATGAAGGTCAGTGGATTGCTGGATTACTTAAGGTTTCGGGAAGATGTCTTTTGATATTCATTGCAGTTAAGTTCTAATTTCAAAACACACAGACGATGATTATATCTTTCCCATATCGAGAAAAGTAAATACTAGTACGATTTAATCGATTGATTTACCTCCCAAATTTCGGCGCCTTTTCTGTGTAAGAAATTAGCATATTAAATTCAAAATATAAACATTCATATATGAGAAATAGATTTTAAATATTTGATAACTGATTTTGATTTATTAAGAACATGTGCATTATTTTTATGAGTTTTCTGATGACCCAAACTTGTTAGACATCGTTACCATTGTGTAGTTGGTGTAATGCAGTTGAATGTCTGAATAAATTTCGGAAATCAATATATTTCGTAATAAAACAGACGTTAGCTCTCGATCAATAGTGAAGTCCTGTATTGGGCCTCTGGCATGAATGGTTGTTAGAAATAGAGTACACAGTACACAATTTATCTATTTATTTACAGATCGCATCGAGTGTCTCTATAAGTAATGAATACAATAAAAATTTATAATTAGAGGAGTGGGAGAGAAATGATATAAACTATTCAGGTCGCTTGGATACCTTTTGCACATTTTTAGTTCAAATTCCACAGGAATGAAATTCTCCTGTCATTCTCTTATTCAAATTGTATAGGAAGCAGTCAATTATTATTCAATAAATTTAATTACAATAAACTGTAGATCTTGCCTAGAATTGTGTCTAGAAAGTAATATGAACAGATAATTGAATAATTACAGGGATGCGATGATGATCCCTATTCCACGTATATGACTGTATATTATGTTAACTAAATCGTTTACATTTCCAGCTGAAACAATTTCTTTTTAATAAGCGTCTAAATAGTAATGGAGTTGATAGAAACGTAACGAATATCCAACCTCGGTGGTGCTTCATCAAAATAATTAATTAATATAGTACACATACGAAAGTAACATGTAAATCAAAATTAAACATACTTATAATTGGATTTTGATATCCAGTCGGAACAGCATTAACAATATATAGGATTATTTGTGAGATTATGGTGCTTAATCATAAGGAACTAATATTATAAATTAGATGTTTTATTAAATGAGGATTAGCGTAAGAATATTCTTTGCTACAATTGTATTTTATCATCCACACGATGGTAGACATACAGAGTACAAATATGAGGCCTCATTTATTTACAATATTTCGTTGAATAATGTTTAAAATGATAACAGAAATGCATTAAATATCTTCTTGAAACACATACTACAAAGTTGTAGCGTAATTGAGAAGTGTTAACAGGAATTCGTAACTTTAGAGAGATTGTATCCGTCTATGCCATGTTTATGCGAAAGGACATTTTCTAAATTTTATGGAAGACGGATTATTTTGAAGATGCATAAAACTAGAATTGGGAAGGCAGCTCAAAGACATTTTGTATTGAATGTTTACAGTCTGTGCAATACAATTTTATCTGGCGCTCTATATTCTATCGGCGATAAATTTTAACCTTAAACAAATCTGGCATTTTTATAACGGAAAGAAATCGATGTTAGAAAGCAGGAAAATCCTTAAATTTGTAATAAAATGCAAGATCACATATCTGTGTAATATAAACGAAATATTGGGCCAAAATAAAATCTATAGTAAAGTTATGTTTTCAAAAACGTTATCTGTTACACTAGCAAGCACTCCAATATAAAATGTAATACCGGTCGAGGTAATATTTCGCTAGAATTTTTATGAATATATCCATGTGTGGGTGTGTGGGTTTTGGGTGCGCGCGTCTGTATGTGTGTACGTGTGTGTGTGTAAGCACTTGTATATATCCACACACCTGTCTATATACATGTGTATATACATATATATATATATATATATATATAAAACTATATATATATATATATATATACACACACATGTGTCTATGCACACACACGCGCGCGCGTGTGCACACACGCACATATATATGGAAGATGTATATTAAACAGAATTTGGGTAGTTTAGCTCTGATTTCTTGCAGTGTAGGCGTTCTTCACAGCTTTAATCACGTTTAGTTGAGGACTATAATTTTCCTTTATAACTTAACATAGCAAATATCTGTTTTTATTAATGTTTGTCTACACATTAGCAATTTGCTCAATCATGCATAACTTTTTATGGGGAATGCATATATTTTTATTCCCGAAGTAGTTCAGTATCGGCCGAACGAGCTGGCCTCAATAACATTGGCTACGGAAATAGCCGAAACTGACCGGTTCGTATAGGGGCCTCTCGGTTCGGTGTTTGGAGTGATTGCAGCCTCTATCAGAATATATGCTGTGTGCTTTATAACAGTATTGCAGTATTTTAGCTCCTATTTATAGTAATGTAGTTGTTCTTCTCACCCTTTGTCACGTGCAGTTGACGACTATAATTTTCTTATATGTATGTGTGTATATATATATATCAGTAAGAATATACTTATATATGTGTCAGACAATTTCTCTTCAAATAATTGCCTCTTTATATAAAAAAGATTAGAGTGGAAACTCTGTAAAGAAACATATATCTAGAGGCAAATTCGAACGAATTCCATTTGACTGAGACGAAAAACCTACCAATTATCTATTGCCTATTAAGTCCTAGAATAACCAGTAACTGCACACCTATGATGCTTTTATTGACTTTATCTCTGCACTTTTAACCGAATATATACATATTTACATACAATATATACATAAATCCATACATACGTATATGCATAGAATAAATACAGTTATAAACCATATGACAATGATTTACAACTGTATTTTTTATACGCATACTTTTCGAGACTATGCGTAGAACTTACGTTGTATTTATTTATGTAACTAAGATATATAGAATGTGTACAATGTAAAATATGTATGTAGAGAACATGGTGTATATGTTCTACAAAGTATAAGATTACTAATATATACGGATAAAAGAGTAAAAAATCTAATTTAAAGAGAATAAACCTTAATTCAACAATATTAGGAAGATGTCATTAGCAAATTGAAGTCATTACCTTTTGCCTTTGACGGCTATATACAGTGTCAGTTACATTGAATAACCTAGCAGGTAAAGTTTCTGAAATTTATGAAATTATATAAAATTTTCCATCAAACAATCAATCCCGGGAAAACGAGAAAATAAGTCGTTGTACAAAGAGAATTAATAAGCATAAAATAACTCACCCAGCTTTTGCTATCGAACTTCTTAAGACATTTGATAACAGTAGACAGTTTGAGTTTTCGTAAATGTTCTGTGTTTTGTTTGTGTGTTCTGTAATAATCAGATATCGTGTAGAATAAATGACATGGAATATGTCTAAACGGTCGCTATTTTAAATACGATAGAGTTTGATTTATAGAGTTTGTATTGCGTAATTGAAAATTCAATCCAAATCATAAAATGGAGAAAATATCTCTTTAGTATCCATTGGAAGTGAAACTTTACCTATAAGACTCAGTAGAAAGCGTCTGATCGCTGGTTCTACAATTCAGTTTAAATATCCTGTGCTATATTCTCTATATTTTACAAATTCCTGTCCTATATGTTGTATATTTAAAAAAAATCTTCATTACTTGATATTTCCGGGCTTTTCTTCCGTTACCTTTTTGTTTTAGATTTGTTTAAGTTTAGAATGTATCGTTGATAGAATATAGAACACAAAATAAATGAGCAACCAACTTACTTTGAAATCACATAAATATCCTTTTTTAAAAAGAACACACTAAATGCATTACGTTGAAAGAAAACATACATTAATAGGGCCTGAAACCGACTGCTCATGAGTGTGTTCATTCATGGCTAATATATGTTGAAAACAAAAACCACTCAACATAAGTCTGCAAGCTGGCAGTGTCGTAAGCAACACGCGTCTGTGAAGTGCTCAGCCACTTGCACGTTAATTTCACTAGCAGGGTGTTCCGTTGATCGGATGAACTGGAACCCTCGTCGTCGTAACCGACAGAGTACCACGATGTCTATCTCTCTCTCTCTCTGTCTCTCTCTCTCTCTGTCTCTCTCTGTC
>NC_068987.1:53376001-53378015 GCF_001194135.2 Octopus bimaculoides | reverse complement strand
ATATATATATATATATATATATATATATATATACGTATATATGTATGTATGCAAAGCCGGGAAATGCAGTTTCCTATAATAAATTTGTCACAATTTTTTGTGCATTTCGTACCTTTACTACGTGTTATTTTCTTCATGTGAAAAATAGAATCTCATATCATATGTACAGTTCTGAACTCGATATATCTTGTCACATCTCAAGCGATTTAACGTCCTACAGAGAATATTAATAAAACTGTTATATATGCTGTCACGAATATATTGTTTATGTTAATCGAATATATATTCATCGACCAAAATATATACAATAATGCGTGATACCAATTATGAAGATTTCATATGGATTGTCTAAGTGTTCATAAATCATTTTAGGTGGGACATTCTAGAGTGTCTCATGATAAATGATATAGTTTTCATTTTGCGTATTAAAAATATGATATTCAAAAAAGGTATCTACTTTAGATATTTTGAGGAAGGGTTAGCGTTATGGATTACAATAATTTAAAACCCTGTTGAGAAATACATTGAAAATCTGTTTCTAAACCCCCACCACACACACGTGCACACACATGATATATGTCACCAACATATTTGAGAAGATCGCTTCGAAACTACGTTTGATTGAGTGCGCTGCATCTTGAACAAGTATTATTTTCTATAGCTGCAGGGGGAAAATATGTAGTGAACTATATAAAAAAAACCGCCAGACCTATTGTAGTTCTAATTCCAATGTAAAATCTTTTCACACGCAATGTTACATGATATCTACCTACAAGATACCATCAGAGAAATGTCGTATGTGGCAATTGGTTCGAAAATCAGAATCTTCATCGTTAGACTGACGGTCAGTTATAAAGAAGCATTTCATATATATATATATTTACATATATATATATATATATATATATATATATATATATATATATATATATATATATATATGCATGAGCAGATATATGAATATATGATTCATGCATGAAAAAATGTAAATAGATATTAGGAAACGAAATGCCAGAAACTTTAGACCGTCGGATCGATTGCATACCTGTAATCGGTTCGGTAGTTTCATATGAAATACCATATTAGTGAACTTCGCCTTGAGTAGGCTACCAGTTCTGTAGGGTGTGAAATCTAATACCGATGAAATTCTCCTCTTTTCTCAAATAAATATAGCATTATCCTTAACGATGCCGGCGTAACGCCACATGACTTCAATAAAGTATTGGAACCATGTTGCACGTAACTTAAAACTTCTTTTACGATCCCACGCACATGAGAAAGTTCCAAGCTAATCAATAATATATCAAACAAAATTTTTTTAAAAAACAACAATAGAATATGTAACAAATTTAAAATATAATTATCGATGTCAGCACTGTGTTAACGTAGTTGCCGTTCGAGAAACGTGTCCATTGATAAATTTGTAACATATCATCAATATGTCGAAGAAAACAATAATCTATTTTTTTTAATTCTAAGGCTAAAATTTCGCAAGCTATGATTAATTTCGAAACGTCTTGAAAAGTATTATATTGACAGGAAAAAAATTGAAACCATTCTATTTTTGGCGTCAAATTTTTCACAACGCCAATCTAATAGATTTTCATGCTCTACAGTAAAAAAATATATAATTAGTAATGCTGCTTATTCGTTTTAGAAATATGTGAAGGCCCATGGCTCTAAAGTTAGGATGTTGCACTCACGATGGTTAGAGATTGAGTTAAATCGTTCGAATTCTCACAAGCAAAGTATTTATTTCTACCAACAGAGAAGTTAAAGGATATATCTACATCTTTCTGTTGTGGGTATGTCACCGTTTTCTGGCAAATATATAGGCATTTAACACAATAAGTGAAACCGTGACACAATCCATCACGCTATAATCGCTTTCGAGAGAGGTCTAAGTCATTACAGGTATGGATCAGAAATTCGGCATGTCACCGTACAAAATGTTTTGAACCGTACATACATACATATATATATATATATATATATATATATATATATATATATA